>NC_066882.1:30812288-31095333 GCF_022985175.1 Labeo rohita | reverse complement strand
GCCATGGTGTAGCCCTGGGGTGTCCAGCCCTATTTCTGGAATGCCACAATCCATCAGAGTTCAGATTTAACACTAATTAAACACTCCTGAACCAGCTAATCAAGGCCTTCAGACTCACTAGAATAGGGGTCCTCAACCCTAGATTTCAAGGTCCACTTTCCTGCGAAGTTTAGCTTTAACCTTGATCAGAGTCAAATCAGAAGACAGAGAAAGCTTTTTGTTACCCATAACCTAATTTGAACATAAAAAATGAATAAAAATTCTCAAAAATTGAGAGAAACTCAATTAATCTGTTTATGATATTGTCAACCTCTTCTGGCTCAATTTACTGGTAAAAAGTCTCCTTTCTCTGTGTTTGTATAAGCATGTGTGTGTGAGTAAGTGTCCATTTTGCACTCTTGAGCTTGTTGATACAAATCAGTGGCACTGACATCATTGTTGATTTTCTCTGTATTTTTGTATTTTTATGAATTTCCCGTTAATTTTCTTGACCGCAAACAACAAAAGTGTGACTATTTTTTTTAGAACCATTCAACTTTTTCAAATCAAGTCGACATTTTTTTGTGTGTGTGTTCAGATAGAAAGTGCCACCAAGTAAATATAAAAAAAAAAAAAAAAAAAAAAAAAAACAGAGGGTTAATATAGAACATCACAACCAAATCAACAAATATATCACAAGACTCCAGGCTGGGGTCTCAGGCGAACGTGAGAATCAGCCGGACCAAACTCAAGGCACGATTCGCTGACAGAGAAAGCAGATCCCCCACCCTCTTGATGGAAGTGAGCGCGATCAGGAGCAAGGTCTTAAGCAACAGAAATTTAAGCTAGACTGATTCAAGCGGCTCAAAGGAATCTCTGCGAAGGCCCATAAGGACCACAGAGAGATCCCAAGAGGGGATGAGGTGCGAACGAGGGGGGTTCAGCCTTCTCAGGAACCTGACGACCAGGTGATGCCTTCCCAAGGACAGGCCATCTACAACGTCATGATACGCTGCGATGGCCGCCACGTAGATCTTTAAAGTGGAGGGGGACAGCCTCTGCTCCAACTTTTCTTGCAAAAAGGAAAGCACCACACTGATCGAACATCTCTGCGGGTCCTCCTGTCGAGAGGAACACCAGTCAACGAACAGACCCCACCTCAGCGCATAGGCCTGCCTCGTAGAGGGGGCTCTAGCCTGAGTGATTGTATCAATCACGGCCTGGGGAAGGCCGGAGAGGTCTGCCGCATCCCGTCCAGAAGCCAAACATGAAGGTTCCATAGATTAGGGCCTCCTTCCTCAGAGGAATCTTCCAGGGAGGGGTTGTCGCGAGCATGAGTTCTGGGAACCAGGTCCGGGTGGGCCAATAAGGCACAACCAGCAAGACCTGCTCCTCGTCCTCCCGGATCTTGCACAGGGTCTGTGCAAGGAGGCTCACAGGGGGAAAGGCGTACTTGATCAGTCCCCGGGGCCAGCTGTGTGCCAGGGCGTCCGTGCCGAGGGGAGCCTCGGTCAGGGAATAAAACAACTGGAAATGGGCAGAAGCAAACAGATCTATCTGAGTTTCCCCGAATCGGCTCCAGATCAGCTGGTCCACCTGGGGATGGAGTCTCCATTCTCCAGGGAGAGTAAGCTGGCATGAGAGCGCATCTGCTGCACGGTTCAGCTCCCCCGGAATGTGAACGGCACGTAGCGATTTGAGCCACTTTAGACTCCAAAGGAGGAGATGGCAGGTGAGTTGCAACATGCGACGGGAACGACCGTCGCCATGTTGTCCGTGTGGACCAGCACGTGTTCCCCTTGCAACATCCGGCGAAACCGATGAAGCGCAAGGAACACGGCTACCAACTCGAGGCAATTGATATGCCACTGCAGTCAAGGTCCTGTCCAGGAGCCCGAGGCTGCCTGCCTGTTGCATACAGCACCCCAGCCCATGCTGGAGGCATCCGTGTTGACAATCATGTGCCTCTGAACCTGCCCCAGGGGCACCCCTGCCCGTAGGAACGCCAGGTCTGACCACGGGCTGAAAAGGAGGCGACATTCCGGGGTAACGCTGACCTGGAATGTGCAGTGGTGCCACGCCCATCTCGGGACTCGGCCATGGAGCCAATGCTGAAGCGATCTCATATGAAGCAAGCAGAGCGGCGTGACAGCAGCTGCAGCTGCCATATGCCCTAGGAGCCTCTGAAAGATCTATAGAGGGACCGCTGTGTTGTGTCTGAATAACTTCAGACAACCGATCACCGATTGCACACGCTCCTCCGTAAGGCGTGCCATCATGCTGACCGAATCCAGCTCCATCCCGAGAAAAGAGATGCTCTGCACAGGGGACAGCTTGCTCTTCACCCAGTTGACCTGAAGCCCCAAAAGACTGAGATGCTGAAACACCAGATCCCTGTGCTCGCACAACAAATATTGCGAGTGAGCTGTTATCAGCCAGTCATCGATAGTTGAGGATGCGGATGTCCCGCTCCCAAAGTGGGGTGAGGGCACCCTCCGTGAGTTTGGTAAATATGCGGGGAGACAGGGCTAGTCCGAAGGGGAGGACTTTGTACTGATATGCCTGACCCTTAAAGGCAAACCGAAGAACCGGCCTGTGTCAAGGAAAAATCGAGACATGAAAGTACGCGTCCTTCAGGTCGATGGCTGCAAACCAATCCCGGTGCCGAATGCAAGAAATAATGCGCTTCGGGGTTAGCATTTTGAACGGCATCTTGATAAGAGACCGATTCAAAACTCAGAGATCCAGGATAGGTCGTAACCCACCGTTCTTCTTCGGTACGATGAAATAGGGACTGTAAAATCCAAATTTCATCTCGGCTGGAGGGACAGGCTCGATTGCGTCCTTCGGCAGAAGAACCGCAATCTTCGCACGCAGGACAGAGGCATCTGTGTCCGAACGGACAGATGCCCTAAACCTGGGCGGGCGCCTCACGAATTGAATCGCGTAGCCGAGTCGAACTGTCCGGATCAACCAACGTGATGGGTTGGGAAGCGATAGCCACGCCTCCAACCTGTGTGCTAGTGGGATCAACGGAGGAGGAGACATACGGACGGAGGGGCAGCCATGGGGCGGAATGTGACTCAATGTGGGAGGAGTTGCATTCCACCGTAAAGTTGGGCCGCAAAGAGCAGCCCCCACCTTCTGCCCCAAAGGTGACTTTTCAAAATGTACAACCCGAGTCCGAGTCTGAGGAAGCAGAGCGTCGCTCAAGACTTGAGCCCAGGGAAAATGACCTAGAGATAGAGAAAATTGCTCTTTTTGTGAATGGGTGGGGACCCGGAGGTCAGCGGCGGCAGCAATGATACCAGACATGGCGCAGGGGCGCAGATGTTGACGTCCCCCGAAGAGCAATCTCTCCCATCTCCAGGTCGCCCATCTCAGGGTCGCTTCGCCGACTTGCGGGATGTCGCTTCGTGACTTAGCCGCCAGCGGCTTGGTGGATTTACGCCGGGGCAGGATGTGTTTGATAGCTTCAGTCTGCTTCTGTACTGCTGAGAACTGCTGGGCAAAGTCCTTGACAGTGTCGCCGAAGAGCCAGCCTGGGAGATGGACGCATCAAGAAAGCGATGCCGTGCAGCGCAGAAGCAGCATGGCCCGCCGCACTATAAGCCTTTGCAGCGAGAGCCGACAAAAGCTTACAGGCTTTGGACGGGAGACACGGGTGGCGGCATTTTGCAGGCACAAGTATGTATGGGGGTGTGGCGTGGCATGCAAATTCTAAAGGGCTACGTCATTGTAGAACGCGGGGAGAGGTTCCACCACATTCTCCACAACCACTAGGATTCCATTCATGATACCCTTGATCACATCCTCTTCACGGTCACTGGGCTTTATAGAATGTAAACAAAACAAGGTACTATTACTTAGAAGCAATTACACAAATGTAGTCCCCAGACCCCTGCAAATTAAGAGATCTAATGTTCAATTTCCCCTTGTTTTGCCTTTCGTGTTTCAGCTTACCTCGCATATCTTCAGGAATTTTGAAGGAGTCTCTTGCATATACCACGGCAGGCCCAGCAATGCTGCTGTCCTCATCCTTTGGTTTGTTTTCTGTAAAATATAGGAAGGTTAAAGTACCAGCTTTATTCATTCAATCTTTTGTTTTTCTTTATTCGTTTATCCTTTCTCCCTTTCCCTCTGTCTTTAATGCTTTTTATAAAAAATAAGAACACAAAAACGTTTTACATTTAATATACATTTAATTGTATACTTTTGTTGTAAATAAATCACCAGTGATGTGGTGCACTAACGGTTGTTTATTACCTTTTTGTTCAGCACCAAAATAAGATTTAATAGTGAATGTAACGCGATCATTCCACTTAAATCAGGGGTGTCTAATCCTGCCCCTGGAGGGCCAGTAATGTATTGCAGAGTTTAACTCCAACCTGGTTCAACACACCTGTCTGGATGTTCTGAACACCTTGATTAGCCTTTTTAGCTGTGTTTAATAGGGGCTAAACCTAAACTCTGCAGGATCTTGGCTCCCCAGAAGCAGGATTGGGCACCCCTGCCCTAAATTAATTGGGCTTGTTACAACACTTTAAAGGGTTTAAAAGGCTTAAAAGTGCTGTGGTGATGATTCTTACTTTTATGAGCACGGAAAGTGCTGTACACACTGGTCTGGAAACTACAGTTTTGAAAGGGGCACCTCACTAGCTCTTTCTCTTTAACTCCCTGGGGTCGACGGTCACGCCGGCATGATCAGCTCACGTTTTTTAAGATCAGTGCGAAAGACACTAAAAATACTCTGTCGATTTTGGTCACACAAATAAGTGTTATACATTAGAAATCATTAAGTGTATACTTTTATTTGTGCACACTCACAATAAAAACTGAACTGTGTGCTTCTTTAAATTAAAGAAAATATACAGAGTGCTTTCTCAGTCTTCACTGTCTCCGCGAACGGCTTTTAGAAATGCGTCAATAAAATTAACCTAAACTTAGTGAATACTCGGCACACTGACAGGAGAGATATATCTATAGAAAGTTTGATATCTCTACTTTTAAATAAATCAAGTCTTATCAAAAACAAAAAAATGTGCTAAATCCGTGTGAAACCAACGTGATGCATAGTTTTGCCCTCAGAGCTAATTATTTTTAATGTGATCATGCCCACAAGCTGCTTTTGCTTTTGACATGATAAATAGCCACGTGCGAGGCGCCGCATGTTAGCGCTCACATCATCGTAAACAAACCTTGATGATTCATCAAGTGTATCTCGGCTACTGTTTGTTTCTGGAAGAAGACGCGCTGAGAGAAATAGCAGAATTTACCTTCAGAAAAAAAGAAGACGCGCTGAGAAGAATAACACAGAATTCACCTCAGATGAAGAACACAATGTGACGCTCGGCTGATCCAGAGGAAGAGATCAGTCTGATGAGTAAGTAATGTTTCTTTTTTTGCATTAGTTAACGTGTTATTTTGACATAAGCTTGAACATGATAGGTAGTTCATTGTATCTAAATTTCTTACGACGCAATGACGTTTTCATGTTCTATTATATAAAACAAAATACAATATAAAAGTAATATGAGTGTACACAGTGTAGGATTACAAATTTAAGAAACTGTTTAAAATATGCTGATCCTATGTTCTGACATAGCATCACATGAAAACCCAAGGTGCAGGACATTGTATTTAGCATTTAAGGTAAATATGATGACATCAAACAAATGATTCTCTCAAGCAAAGTTTGTAGCAAGAGGTTCCTGCCAGTTCCTGTTCTCTTATTGTAAGTCAAATGAGCCAGATTACTGAAATGTTCACCTTTTGTTTGTAATGGCTCTTGGTACCTTTGCCCAGTCTTCGAGTAGTTATGATGATTGGATTAGGACTGGTGTAAATGGTGCAGGCTGCTATACCTGAATACTTCATTTGCATGCTTTGTTTGGGGTTGTCACCCAGGTGCTTTGTCTCCAGATCTAAGCACTGCCCCCTAAATGTATAGAAATTACAATGTATCACTGCCTTAGTTAGACAACTTTTGATGACTGCAGTGCTACGCAGCGAGTATCTGAATAAAGAGAAACTTCTGCTTCAAGATATCCAAAACATCTCCTGGTTTTTACGAAAAAAATTACAACAGTTTTGGTGCCGTGACCCAGATAGAGCTTCTCGCCAGACATCGTTCCTGACTGAATTCCAGAAACTTTTTCAGCTCAACAACGATTTGGTGAGTGTTACTCTATTCAAAGAACCACTACAGACCAGTACATGTGGCTAGCCTCTGCGCCGCCAGAGAAGTGTTAACAAACAGCTGCAGGGTTTGGTTAACAGACTAGTTATCCTCTATTCAGGTAGAGAAGATTAGCATTACGTGCTAATATCAGTTACCCTCTGTTTAGGCAGATAAGATTAGCGTAAAGTGCTAGTAGTTTATGTTCAGGAATCCTCTGCTTTGCCAGAGAAGGTTGAATACATGATAATGTGTATTAACTAGGTTTTCCTCTGCTTTGCCAGAGAAGGTTAACAACAGTTGTTCTGTGTTAACAAATTTATCCTCTTCTTGCCAGGGAGGTGTTAAAAGTGTATTGTTGTGTCAGAAAGACATTACAAAATGTTGAGAAGGAATGCTAGGTTGATTCCCACAACTGATAAAGGTGGACTAGCTACCCCTTTATGGACAGACAATGAGTTCAAATCATTGTTAGGAGAGCACATGGACTCAATAGTGACAGAGTCAGTCAGATTGGATTTGACAAAGAAATTTGGTATTGATCCAGAAAAAGTATGGTCAGTTGAAGAATGCAAAAAGGTACTTGGGGCATGCATCAGAAAGAAAAACATTAAAGGCGTTATCTGCTGCCACAGAGAATTTACCTTATCCTTAGCACAAGAACAAGCTCAGTGTATTGCTAAATTAAAAGAACACAACAAACAACTACAAACTAGAGTGTCCTGTCTCACTAAAAAGCTGGGCCATAACAAGGCCTCAACCAACAGTCAGATGAAAGCTATCCTGACTTACAGTCTTTGTTTAGACAAGAGGACAAATGCAATACTGGAAGGATAGAGAAAGATGCAGCAATTTCAGTTGAAGTATGTGGAGCGAGACAAAGGGCTCAGAGTAGGGTAGAAGGGGTTGAAACTGTTCCATCTGCAACCCCCATACTCCAGTTACAAGCAGTCCATACAGCGCTAGGACCTAAAGATATAGAGAGACTATCCCAGAGCTTACCCTCAGCACGCACAAATTTTTCTGAATTTAGAAGAGCATTGACTAGCAAAATGTGTCTCTATGACATGTCGTTAGCAGAAGTCACACAGCTGATGTCACAAATTCTAACTCAATCTGAATTCAACAGTTTTGAGTCTGCTGTTACTTCTGAACTACAACATGCCAATAAAGCGGATTTGAGAGAAGGTGTTTTGAAAATTTTAAAGAATATCATGGGACCCAAAATAGACTGGTCCAGAATTACTAACTGTGTGCAAAGGAAAGAAGAAACTGTGAATGAATACACTGAAAGGTTCTGCCAGACAGCTGTAACTTACAGTGGAATAGTTGATGATCCTGAAAGTGCGCTAGATGACAAGGGACCCCTAGTCCGCATCTGGTCAGATGGCCTTGTAGCCGAGTACAGAAAAGCATTGCCATTCCTAGATCTAGCTTGGTCTAACAGAACTCTCAGAAGTAACCTAGACTGCTTAGCTACTTGGGAAAGAGACTCTGATATTAAAGCTAGAGTAAAGATTGCAGCAGCATCCTTTCAGGTCAACACAACGAACCAACAGAAACGTAAATGTCCTAAGAGGGAGAGCAGTTGTCATTACTGTGGTAAACTTGGACACTGGATGAAAGAGTGTAGGAAAAACAAAAAGTATGTAAGAGAAATGAACAGTGTAAATCAGCTCCTACTCAGTCTGCTTGCAACTCTGAAGCAGACCCTCCCCACTACACCAAACTCGTGGGGCAGCTTGCTGAGGTGCTAACTGTTAAGGCTGTGAGTTTTTAATTACCCCAGTAATCTACAACAAAGATGAAAAGATTCCTTGTAAATAGAACAAAAGGAAGTTGACTTCCTCCCACTGGGGGACTCTGGTTAAGTACACTCACAGCCAAAAAACAATACTACAGCACACTCCAGTCACTCACCTATCCTCTACGGGTTATGATGTTTGCTATGACTGATGTTTCATTAGAGGATGGAGTGATTGCACAGTTACGTTCGCACACCAACTACAGGGACAGACTAGGACACACAAAGACCAGTGAGGAGCCCAGGGAAGAACCGAAGTGCAACAGGCCTCGGGGGCCAACCCTGTGGTGAAGATTTCCTTATAGGTTTTTCCCCTCATCAGTTTGTCCCCACCTCACTGGTCCATAGGTGTCAAATGACTTAAGACTAGGTCAACAAAACCACTATACGATCACTAGACTTAAAACCACTATACGATCAACAGAAGTCTAAAAATGTCTATGCATGAATACTGCTGGTCTGCTGTTTCTCTGTTTTCTTGTGTTGCAGGTATGTGTACATCCCATGATGTCTTCAAAAGCAGCATCCTGGAGTAAAGCATCACCTCAGACATCCATGAACAAGCTTCATGAGGACAAAGAGTCATATGAGTGAATCTAAGAAAACAGACTTCATAGCTATTCAGGCGCCATGGACTTCAGGACTTCCACTCTTACGCTACATGGTTTTCTGTGTCAACATGTAGCTTGTACGACATGTTACCATCCATGTCGTATGTGTCAACAGTTATGGTTCTGAAAAGAACTATTACACCTAATTAAATCTAGGACAAGACACAGAATAAGATATATGTGCCTGTAACTATTTCAAGTTACATGAATGGAAGATGGGGCTTAATGTTAACAAACATAGGCTATATAATAGATTTATGTAGGTTTAAATTTGTATTATGTGAGAGTTATTAGAACTCTCAAAGGGGGACTGTAGGATTACAAATTTAAGAAACTGTTTAAAATATACTGATCCTATGTTCTGACATAGCATCACATGAAAACCTAAGGTGCAGTACATTGTATTTAGCATTTAAGGTAAATATGATGACATCAGACAAATGATTCTCTCAAGCAAAGTTTGTAGCAAGAGGTTCCTGCCAGTTCCTGTTCTCTTATTGTAAGTCAAATGAGCCAGATTACTGAAATGTTCACCTTTTGTTTGTAATGGCTCTTGGTACCTTTGCCCAGTCTTCGAGTAGTTATGATAATTGGATTAGGACTGGTGTAAATGGTGCAGGCTGCTATACCTGAATACTTCATTTGCATGCTTTGTTTGGGGTTGTCACCCAGGTGCTTTGTCTCCAGATCTAAGCACTGCCCCCTAAATGTATATAAATTACAATGTATCACTGCCTTAGTTAGACGACTTTTGATGACTGCATTGCTACGCAGCGAGTATCTGAATAAAGAGAAACTTCTGCTTCAAGATATCCAAAACATCTCCTGGTCTCTAAGAAAAAATTCACAACAACTGTAACATGATGAATGCTACGAGTCTAAGAATGTCCCAAATAGAGTTTTATAAGGTGCTAAACGATTGTTTCTCAGATATAAAATGTCCTTTTTACATAGTACAAAGTATGCATGAATCTGTGACTACAAGATTGTTATATACAGATTCTTCTGATATTAACTTGCTCAGAGATGAATCTTGCAATTTTTTTACTGCTGATTTTACTTTTCTTCTGAGAGCGCTGTACCAACATCAGATTTTATTCTTCACTGATTTTCTATGGTAAAATAATCTCTGTGACTGTTTCTTTTTTTTTTTTTATCTTGAATCCATGGAAAGAAGCAGCAAACACTTAAATATCAGGTATGGTTTACTAGTTTCACTTGCTGAACAGGAATGACACAAGGTCTGTTCACATCTCTGTGGTTAGGTCAGTGAGTACAATAATATTCTTTGACCATCATTATGTATGTTTTGATTATACTGTGTTGTAAATAAAATACAAATGACCAAAACCCCTTCATTATCTTACTCTCCTCACATTCTTTGTTACCTGCCTCATAGTGACAGTCACACTGATGGGCCATTAGGGGACGGCCCTTTGTCTCTCAGGTGTGAATCACTAAATATTCATGGCCATTATCCCTCCTTTGCATACGGCTTTCTATCACAAAACATGTCTTAGAAAATTTACATCAGTATATTGTTTCTGTGAAAGAGCAAGCACGATCATTTTCACATCATTTTGAAGTAAATATTCTAGCCTACAAGAGTGATTACTCAAAAGCCTTGTTCAGGACTATTCAGTATGAGTTTTATGGCCTTATTTCAGCTACATTTATTTTCCCAAAACTTACTAACCACGCATTTTTTTTTTTTTTTTTTTTTTTTCTAAAAAATGCAAACATGTACATCCATCTTGCTCACATATTATTGTAGCACAGTTTGTGCTGAAAACAAAAAAAAATTATATGTTGGCCAGTAGTATGTTATAAGTAGCTGAAATAAGCACAAATGTCAGGGCATGTCAAAACATCTAAAGGTCCCCAAAATCACCTCAGACCCCAGAGGGTTAATGTGTGTTATAAGATGTGCAAAATACTGTGAAACACTGCAAGCTTCTTCAGAGACAGTTAAATGCTTCTTCAGAGACAGTTCACTCCTAAATGTGCATACACAATCTTTATAGATGCATGGGAGTGGGCAGTGACTTGCCTGATGGCAGTGTTTCAGCTTGTAGTGTATGATTAGCGCATGCTGGTTGGGCGAGGAAAATCTACAAATCTTGCAACACCACCTCATCGATATGGAGCTGTGCTTCCACTCTGCTTGCACTGTACTGATCCTGCAAATAAAAAACAAAAATATCAAACTCCAGTCAGGTTCACATACTCATGTTATATACAGAAATGATTAACTGAACATTTTTTTGCCAAATACAAAGAAAAAATATCAAGGTGATGCATTAAAATATCATAGTGATGATGTTGCTGGCAATATAAAATTGAGTAACGCTGTAAATATAGCTTTTATTATGTGAAATTGTTTTCTACAAATAACGTAATTCTGAATTTAATGATTCTTCAGGGCTTCACAGTTAACCCAAATAACATAAAAGTTTAATCATGTGATTATTAAACTACAACAAGTTGTACATTAATTACGTTAATACAAGATCAGTGCGCAAGTTAGCTATACAGAAGACACATCGTTTGCACATGCTCAAAAACATTCATATGGTGTTTAATTTGAAAGATAACAACTGAGCGTTTAAGAGACATAGTCAATCAAGCCTTTTTATAATATATAACAACAAAATAGACCTAAATGTTGTTGCAAACATGTAAATAAAAAAATGCATATTTCTCATATTAAACACAAATATGGAATGGCAGCGTTATTTCGGATATTACTGGTCATGTTTTGATGATAAAAACGAACAATACTGAGATCCAATTAAGAACACGATAAAAAGTCACTTACACTGTTTATCCATTTTCATTAGCGAGGATTCAGCTCATTAAGCTCAAAATATAACGTGCATACAAAACTAAATAGCAATTTTCATTTACGTTTCCACTGAACAGTTGTTGCATATTCATTATGTTAAAAGTGTTTTTTGATATAACTAACATTATTTGCATTTTTCAGTAACGTTTTATTCGTTATTAATTTACATTTCGCCAAATTCACAGTACTGGAGATCCGAGAACCGCGGCTGTAAAAGTTTGGTAGTACACGCATGCTCAGTATCAGCTGTTCGTGTTAATCAGTTCTCTCAGCACAGCATTGTCTCAATTCAGTGAACTTTTGGGGTTAATGGCGTAAATCTGAATTATTTGTTTATTTCGAGTCTGAGGGACTGTCAGAAATGTCTGAAAGTGAATAACCACGAATTTGCCTGGCAATGCGTGTGCGTCTTTATTATTAATCAAGTTGTACTAGTTAGCAAAATGTGATTGCCTGAAACCAAGCGAAGAAACAAGCCTAAATTAACATTAAAGAATGCACAAACCACGGTGTACTTACTCATTTCATTATTTGTCCGTAATGTCCATCTGTATTCGCTCAAACGGGGGATCCTTCTTCTTTTCTTGCAGGATCAGCAAGGCGAGCCAGCAACTTCTCGTGCATAAAATGGCGGATGGTGCGTTTGTCTCGACTGCGTTAAAATAGTACATCATCACAACGTAGAGTTTCTGGCACATGCGCATTACACAGAAAGTTGATAGAACGTGTGTTTTGTTGTTATACGAACATGTTATTTAAAGTTTTCAATTTCTCTTTAAGTTGAAGTTGTTCCAACTCGTCCTATTGAGTAGTGAGACATGGCAAGTTGACAGGACATGATTTCACTTGTCCACCTGACTAAAACTCAAAATCATTTTTTACAGTGTACACACACACTTAAACAAACAAACCATAAAAGCAAAAGATAACAAATAAAATATTGTCAAAGTACTATTGCTTGTGTGTTTATTCCTTGGGTAGTTCAATCTGACTAATCACATGTTTACAAAAGATGTTAAATTGACCTGTAGAGAACGTTACCTATAGGTCCTCACAATGTTTAATAAACGTCCTGTGAACCGCCGTGGCACGTCCCCGTTTCGTTCTCCGGATGTTCCGCGAAAACAAACTCGCAACGTCCTCATGATGTCTAAAGAACCCTACACGTCCAGGGGACGTTCGCAGATGCCATTCGACCTTTTTTTGTTAGCTGGGCTGTGCTGCTGCTTTCAGTCTTTTGCCATATGTAGGTTACTGTTTTTGAACTCTTCATTAAAAGCTGTATTTGGATCTGTGACATGTTTGTTTGAAAATGAAACATACACCTGGATTAATGCCAACTACAACAAAAGACACCACTTGAATACTTGAAATGAGATCACTTTTTTTTTTTTTTTTTTTTTTTTTTAAACTTACTTATAGATGACCGCAATATTCTTGTGTAAATTTATTTTATAGAAATTGGTAACACTTTAGAATATGGTTCCATCATTAATGAACTACACAGGAACAAATGACTAATGCACTATTGACATTCTAGTAACTAACAAGAAACTCTGATTAACGAATCAGTATGTCATAGCACTCAGTTGAACGTGGTAGTTCACTATTAGCTAATCAGTAACTACTATTTTCTTCATATCTACCAGAGAGCTACTAAGAACTACTATATACATGTTCATAATTAATGTAAATAATGCAAAATGTATAATTAATTCTAAAATGAAGATCATGGTAACCCACTAGTAATGACTGGGGTATTACCAAATACTTCAGAAGGAATTACTAATTATTTGGATCCGTTTTCTAAAGTGAAGATCATGATAACTCCTTAGTGATGACTGAACTCATTAAAAACTGTTGAGGTTTTTGTAAGGTTCTGGATAGTCATACTTCCGATGGCTTTGGTAACACTTTAGTCATTACTAGGGGGTTACCATGATTCACTTTAGAATACAGATCCAAATAATTAATAATTCCTTTAGAAGGATGTTGTAACTACTCTTCTCTCCTTTAAGAAGCTGCTTGCTACACGTTTTAATAAAGGAGGGGCCCACCAACCCATCTTAATATTGTACCTTAAATAATAAAAAAAACCTTCAATAAGTGAACATGAATGCATAACCAATAAAGATACCAAGCAAAAAGCAGTTTATCAAATCATTATTAAGTTGAACATCAAAAAAAGACAAACATCAAACACCCCAAACAACCTCATAAAGGGAGCTTCAATTTTACAAGATAAGTCAGGATTGTCTTTCTATAAATGTCTCTTGATACTTATCAAAGACGCAGATAATATGTTGATGATGCTGATGATGATGATGATGAAGAGACTTGAGTCGAAAAAGAGTCCAAGAAGCAACCGCTGTGTCCAAATTTCACTAGTTCATATGTGCTCTATCAGTATACTAGTAGTTTAAAACTACCAACAAATGAAGAGTCCTTCTAGAATACAACATACAAGCAAAACATTAGCAGGCTTTCCAGCACATTCACATCAATTCAGACCAATTACCATTCATAGCTCTGGTCCAACGGATAACTGAATACATAATATCAAACAACAGCAAACACTTACATAGATTGAGCGTGAAACATTATAGTTTCTCAACCTGGACTCTTCATAATGAAGCAATACATGGGAAGACTGCCATGCTTCTTCCAATCCAAACCAAACAATTCTCTCCTTCTACTACTACACCTGCCTATATCTAAAGGAGGCATCCTGATTAGAGCCCCTAGAGGACGGTAGTGGAACTACAACCCCACTCAAACCCAAAAGTGACAGAACTATGGGCTGTTACAATGTAGTAACACTTGAGTCATAACTATCCAAAACCTTACATATACCTCATTAGCTTACAATAATTTCAGTCCTAAGGAGTTATCATGATCTTCACTTTAGAATACGGATCCAAATAATTAGTAATTCCTTCTTAAGTATTTGGTATTATCTGAGTCATTACTAGTGGGTTAACATGATCTTTACTTTAGAATTAATTATACATTTTGCATCATTCACATTAATTGTGAACCTGTATATGGTAGCTATTTGGGAGATATGAAAAATAGTAGTTACTGATTAGCTAATAGTGAACTACTACTTTCTACTTTAGCACTATTACTTACTGATTCATTAATCAGAGTTTCTTGTTAGTTAATAGTAGTTACTAGAATGTTAATAGTGCATTAGTCATTTTTTTCGGTGTAGTTATTCACTAATGAAGGAACCGTATTCTAAAGTGTTGTAACGGGACTCCAGTGAAGCGTGTTAGATCCAGATGTGAGCTTTATTAAACACAGCGTAGTCAAGACAGGTAGGGTTGATCTCCAAACAACAGCAAACCGAAGGCAAGACAAAAGCGTAATCCAAATAAACAGGCAGAAGGTCAAAGTCCAAGTGAGCAGTCCAAAGTAGCAAAATAAACAAGGCTATGAAACTAGGCAAAAACTATGGCAATGAAGCAAGACAAAACTATGGCAAAAAACAAGACAAAATGACAATGAAAATGAAACAAAACTGTGGAAATAGCAAAAACAAGGCAATGAAATCAGGAAAAACGCTTGGTAAAGTCTGCACAGGCAAAACAATACTTCGCCCTGGCTGTTTGGCATGGCCTGCCTTATATGGCTGCCAAACAGAAGTAACCAGAGAAGCAGCAGAGGGAGCGGTAACAGTCAGTCCATGGGTGAGGGCTCCCTCTTCTGGCATGGCATTACAAGTGTTACCTAGAAATTAAATAAAAATCACGATAACACTTTATTTTTAAGGACCAATTCTCACTATTATCAAGCTGCTTATTAGCATGTATATTACTAGCGTGTTGGCTGTTTATTAGAACATATAAAACACATATTAATATCTTATTCTGCATGACCATATTTTAGGTCCTTAATTCTACCTCATACATGAATTTAACAAAATTTAACTTGAAATACTAACTATTAATAAGCAGCATAGTACAACTTTATTGAGGCAAAGGTCATAGCTAATAGTTAGTTAATAGTGAGAATTGGACCTTAGTATAAAGTGTGAACCAAAATTACATTGGTTAAGTGGTTGTGAGAAAATATACCAACACAGGAATAGAAACTGTGCTCAAACACAACTGCACAAACTATCTGTATAGTTGCTTGATATAAGGTATGTGGCAGGGAAGTCTAATAGAGTATATTTGAGTATTAACAGTGTTGTCTAACCTGTTATTTAACAAAAATATCAATTCAGTGCTACAGTAAATATGAGTAGGCCTATTCACCAGGCTGAACTAGCTATACCTTTCTGCAGAGGTCAGGAAAAAAAACTTGTTCCAACACACCTGCCTATAATCTTTAATATAAACATCTAGATTAGATTATTATAATTGTTTAAATAGTTCAGTCACACTGCATTAGATTTCCAACAAAGAAACCTCTGACAAAGGCACTCAGTGTTACAAACTCCCTCTAGTGGACAGGCTCATGATGTGCACTCTTGAAAATAAAGATTCGTTATTGCCATTGATGGTTCAACGAAAAACCTTAAACATCCTCGGAACCTTCCTATTGCAGACAAGTTTCTTTATAGTGGAAAAAAAAAATTCACACTAAGTGAAGTGAATGTAAAAAAAAATGTTAAGAACTGTTTACTGAAAGGTTATAGCCTATGTATGTGCAATCTGCATTGTCATGTGACCTACTGTTCAACTTTCCCACCATTCGCGACTTCTCTCGTGTCGCCTCATAACTATTCATCAGTATCTTGCTCTGGAGGCGGTCATTAGCAGATGTATGTGCCTCTGTGATGTCACAGGTCCCACAGTATCGAAACAGACTTTTGGAGCTTGTTTAAATGCTTTGTTTATAATGTGCAAATGTCAATGATCTAAGCCAGTAGGTGGTGACTAATCTTGCGCTAAGGCTGACGATGTCGACAGGGGCCCTATTACTTTAACTCCTGCTACAAGAACTTTTGGTGATGCAAGGCCTTGAGAGAAACAGACTGCAGCTGCATATTCAGCATTGAAAGTGTCATTTGAAGTCCAAGATGATGTACCTCCTATGGAAAGGGACTTGATGCATGAAACTCCAGTCACTCTACAGCGGTTGGTGGTGAAACATGACCCAGATTATCAGGGACACGTTCCCTCACCCCCAAAGTTGAGAATTTTTTCCAGACATTCCCCTAAGTCTAACGGGGAAGTTGATTTCACCAACTGTATGTGAGGCAATTACTCTCAGACACTTCTCTGACAGAGAGGCACAAAAGAAGGCATGTTTTGGATAGCCTTCTCCCCCCTGCGCTTAATGTTGCTCTTGGAGTATGTACAAATGCACCACCAGAGATGTATGTGTTGGAGCTTGAAAAAGCTTGTTATGGACTACTTACTGTTTTACTCCCATATGGACTACCATGCATGCCTTCTTGTGGATCATGTCAAGTTGGGAATTGTAAAAATCACTATAATCAACCTGTATGGGAGGAAGAGTGTGACGACTAATGGTAAATCTAGTGAAGGTCACAGTGCAAAAAAGTTTAATAAAATAAACCAGAATAAGAGGAATCAACTGAAGAAAATAGAAAAAGATACGTATAAATTAGAAAGGCAGAGAGTTCATACAGTACATGGCTTCCGTGGCCAGTTCACGACAGGGTGAAAGTTTAATGACCACATCCCTAGCTGTGACAAGAATGGGCAGAGAGTTCATACACGGTTGGAACAGGATGGACAGAGAGTTCAGTGACAGCCTCCATAGCCGTGACAGGAGGAGCAGAGAGTTCATACATGGCCGGAACAGGATGGACAGAGAGTTCAGTTACGGCCTCCATAGCCGTGACAGGAGGAGCAGAGAGTTTATACATGGCCTCCAAGGCCGGAACAGGATGGACAGAGAGTTCAGTGATGGCCTCCATGCCCGTGACAGGACAAGGTGATGATCCACAGGTTGTGTATGTGTCATTGGGCGCTACCACCGTGCAGGGAGCTAGAGCAGATGTCCCCGTTTTGTGAGGTTCTGCAGCCTCAGCTGCCACCTCTGGGAAACTGCGGCAGACCTCTCAGCTGCTGAGGATGCTGCAGCAGACGCTGCCACCTCCAGAGGTTCTGCAGTATGAAACGCCACCTCTGTAGACTCAGTGGTGGTATACGCAGCCCAGACACACCATAGAGCGATTCCCACCATGGGAATCACTGCAGACGAGGGAACGAGTTCAGGAACAGGAGAGGTGAGGTGAGTAGGCTTGAGGATACCGGCTGAGTGTGCAGACAACAACGGTACATCCTTCAAGCTGGATATCAGAGTGGGGTAATGATGACCTGAACTTGATGATCTGGATGCAGCAGATGAGATGTGACGTGACTCTGGATGATGTGACGTGATGTGATGAAACTCTGGGCAATCAGATATGACATGGCGAGACTCTGGACCATCTGACGTGACGTGGCGAGGCTCTGGAAGGTCAGACAAGATGTGACTTGACTCTGGACGAACCGCTGAGACATGACTTGGCTCAGGAACACCAGCAGTAACTTGACTTGACTCATGAAGAATAGCTGTGACTTGACTTGGCTCGTGAAGATCAGCTGTGACAGCTTGACTCAGGAACAACAGCTTTGACTTTGCTTGACTCAGGAACAACAGCTGTAACTTTGCTTGACTCAGGAACAATAACTGTAACTTGACTTGACTCGGGAACAACAGCTGTAACTTGACTTGACTCAGGAACAACAGCTGTAACTTGACCGGACTCGGGGACAACAGCTGTAACTTTGCTTGACTCAGGAACAATAGCTGTAACTTGACTTGACTTGGGAACAACAGCTGTAACATGGCTTGACTCAGGAAGAACAGCTGTAACTTTGCTTGACTCAGGAACAACAGCTGTAACTTGACTTGACACGACTCGGGAACAACAGCTGTAACTTGACTTGACTTGACTTGGGAACAACAGCTGTAACTTGACTTGACTCCGGAACAACAGCTGTAACTTGACTGGACTCGGGAACAACAGCTGTAACGTGACTGGACTCGGGAGCAACAGCTGTAACTTGACTTGACTCAAGGGCAACAGCTGTAACTTGACTTGACTCGGGAACAACATGTGTAACTTGACTTGACTCAGGAACAACAGCTGTAAGTTGACTGGACTCAGGAACAACAGCTGTAACTTAACTTGACTCGGGAAATACAGCTGTAACTTGACTCGACTCAGGAAACACAGATGTGACGTTACATGACTCTGGTATGGCAGCAGTGACATGACGGAGCTTTGTCTTTGCCGCCATTTTGTGAACGGGCTCTGCGGTAGCCACCATTATGTGAGCACGCTCCGGCGCGGCCGCCATTTTGAGAATGGGCTCCGCTGTAGCCACCATTATGTGAGCGCGCTCCGGTGCGGCCGCCATTTCACGAGCGGGACTCAACACTGGAGTAGCGATCATTATGCTAGAGTGTCCCGGGGTTCTGGCTGACTTAAGGTCGCGGCCACCATTACCGGCATGGTCGCGATGTTGCATTCCTCCTCCGTGACACCCATGGTGAACAAAGAGCCAACAGTCAATAAAGCATAATCCAAAAAAGCAGTGAGAGATGACCCTTGCATCTGAGCACAGAACTGAGTGGTTGGTTAACGCCGTCACAGAAAATTTCAATTAAAATATAGTCCGGGAGATCAGAATAATTAGCATTGGCCAAAAATTTGCGAATATGTTGCTCCAAAGATCGCGGGCCTTGTTTGAGCCTGAATAATATTTTAGTTGTGTCCATACCTGTATAATGTCCGTGTGTAAAGCTGCTGGATCCTTGTTTGACCGAGTATTCTGTAACGGGACAAACAGGAACAGTGTTGGCAAGACGTAAGAATAGTCCGTGAAGCAGGCGAGGGTCGATGAACGGCGAACGTAATCCAAGGGGAAAGGCAAAAGGGTATTCCGATAAACGAGCGAGATATCCACAAGGCAGGCAGCAAGACAGGCAAAACGAGATTACCAGGAGAGAATGCTGAACTATGGAACTAGGGAACAACTTAGTGAAGGCTGCTAGCACTAGGAGAGCGCTAAACGCGACGTACACAGTCAACAACACAATACTCCACAATACTCGGCGAGATACAAGGGGAAGTCCGAGGCTTATATAGTGCGTCTGATTGGATACAGGTGTGTATGAGTAATCAGCACAATGGGTCATGGGAAACGTAGTCTGGGGTGTGATGCAACAGTCTGTGTAGTGTAAATTGTACAGACAACCTCTGGTGGCGGGCAGACCGGACAGGATTCATGACAGTTATGAACCACAGAAACCACCAACACTAGGCAAACTGATATGAGGGAAATTGTACTTATTTTCACATAAATATGCTTGTAACCAATTGCTTTAATATATAATTGTACTTGTAATCACTTATCTATCGTGCAAATATGATCATTAGAATATCACATGGCCAAAACCAGTATTCCTGCTCTAGGAGGAATACAAAGGAGTAATGGTCATTTTAAGGACCTGACGGCCGCCATTTTGAAAATGGGGCATTTCTTGGAGTCAAACTTTGGTAAACTTAATATGTTTTTAAGTACATCTGATACTACTGTAAACCACTGAGTTTGACTCATTTGTCTATATGGTAGTGTCACGGGTGGAGATGAGCTCTACATTCAGTTTATAGAGACACACCAGAAAAGGGGTGAGAAGCCTTCTGATTACTTGAGACGACTTCATTCTCTAATGCAGGAAGTGGTTGAAAAGAAGGGAGTGGTTGGTAAGCGCTCTGACACTGTACTTTTCAAACAGTTCATCAGAGGGTGCTGGGATGTAGTCCTGATAACCCAGTGGCGTCTAAAAGACTTTCTAACAGACTCGTCACAATTTGAATTGAGTTATTCTAGCTTGCTTTTCAAACTGAGGTCTTACGAGCATGAAAAGCAGCTTAAGGAGAAACGTATGAATCTCCATTTGTGTACGCCTTCTACTAGACTACTAGAGCCAAGCGCATGTTACTGTTAATCAGAGATGCACAGCAACCCCTGAGGAGGTGCAAGACAGTATGGCGTTGACGAGACACATAAAAGAGCTTAAAGCTGAGGTGGCAAAAGCTAAAGCGCAGAAGCCAGCCGCAGTGAGTAAACAGGCGTATGATCAACTCCAGGCAAGTGGATCTAAGAAGAAAAGAGGGAAAGAGGGAAAGCCATTACGCCCTGTTTCTCAAACTCAACATAAGTCACCCTCTATTGGTGGGTTTTGCTACCGCTGTGGTGAGGACTCTTATTATTTGCAACATTGCACTAACCCAGTAAATGCAGCCTTGGTGCAGCAAAAGTTAGTTAAGAGGCATGAGCAAAGGAGCTCTCTCACCAAAGTGACTAAACCCACTGTGGATTTAAACTTGGAGTATTGAAGATTGTAGGCTGCTCCAGGGAAATGAGTACCTATAGCATAAGCCTGTCAGTGCCAACTGGATGGCTGCTTATCGCATATGTGACAGTACGTTGACACCCTGTAAATGGACATAGCACACTACCCCAGTTATACTGCCAGGCAAGACATCTGTAACGATAAGCAAAGGGGAAAAGTTTGAGGTGACTGGGGTGTATCAAGTGAAAGACTGTGGCATGAACAAGACAATGATTATTGATGACCCCTTGATGCACCACATTCCTGGTGGTTTAGTTGTGGAATGTAAATTGATACAAGTACAGCTCTGTGCTTAAAATAAAGTCAAGGTAGTCATCCGAAATGTTTCAGATCACAGTGTGACCCTACAGCCAAACGGAGTGCTCGCTGAGTGTTCAGTGGTGGACTGGATTAAGTCTGTGCCTCTTTTTGATGATATGGCCACTTCACAAGCCACCACATCCCTGATGGCAAATCTTTTGGTACAAACAGGGGATCCTGTGACTCTGGACTTCGTTGACTCTCCTATCTCTGAAGAATTCAAAGCTCACATCATAGAAAGAATAAACCGCAAAGCATCAAATGCGTTCGCCAAACATGATCTTGATGTAGGGCATGTGTCAGGTGTAGCACATCGGATAGAGCTGATTGACCACATTCCTTTCAAAGAACGTACCCGTTGTGTCTCACCAGCTGATTTTGAAGATTTGAGAAAACATCTATTAGATTTATTCACTAGTGAGATCATTGAAGAATCTAAGATTCTTACGCTTCCCCAGTTGTACTGGTAAGGAAGAAAAATGGAGATTTGAGAATGGTAGTCGATTATCAATAAACTGACAAAAAGAGACACATATCCTCTCCCAAGGATCAAGGAGACGTTTACACTGTTTTCAGGCTCCAAGTGGTTTTCGGCACTAGATTTAAAAAAGTGTGTACTACCAGTTAGAGGTAGAAGAAAGTGAAAAGTAAAAGAATGGCCCAAGTCGGCCAAATGGTCAAGTTGCATTTGACACTATCATTCAGAAGCTTACAAGTGCGCCTGTTCTAGGTTTTGCAGATTGGAAGTTACCCTATATTCTTCAAATTGACGCCAGCGTCAATGGCCTTGGTGCCGCTCTATATCAGGTTCAAAATGGAAAGACTAGAGTGATCACCTATGCCAGCCGCGGCCTGTTGAAGAGTGAGAAAAAGTACCCTATGCACAAGCTAGAGTATTTAGCACTTAAATGGGCTGTTTGCAAAAAATGTCTCAATTTTCTGTATGGCACAATGTTTACTGTGCTTATCGAGTGGGCAAAACTAATGTTGACGCAGACGGGCTACCCCGACGTCCTCAAGAGCCACTTACTGATGATGCACAGACCATCCAGATAGATGAACGAATTGCAAGTTTGTCGAGTAAAGCAGAATGTGCAGCTACTGAGTTTGAGAAGTTTGATCAGGAAGAGATTAAAGCTGTGTGTTTAAATCATTCGTTATCTTATGAGAGCAGTGTGAGGAGGAGGAGTCGCTGGAAGGCCGAGTTATCCCAACTCTGGCTGTGGAGAGGTTACTTTGTGATGAAGATGTAGTTCCTGATGATTTAATAGATCCTCCAGACTTGCCTGGACAGACTGTTTTACCTACACTCTAAAAACAAATGGTGCTATATAGCACTAAAAGTGGTTCTTTGGCTTGTAATCATAGGGGAACCACTTTTAGTGCTATATGGCACCTATTTTAAAAGGCGCTATATGGCACCTTTGTCAAATGGTTCTGTAGAACCATCAGATGTACCATACACAGGTAATGAGATAATTAGGTGATTAACAAAGTGATGATTGATCATTACTGAAGACACCTGATGTTAATAAGCAGAATCACCAAAGGAGAAAACCAAAATTTTTAAGCAACCATTATAGTGGTCAGTGTTTGCATTAGTTGGGCTCTTGATCCTTAAATCTTTAATACTAAATTTTGTTCAAGTCATCAGGTGATTATGTTTTAACATATTCATTGTTTGACCTAAATCACCTAGAGTCTAATCTCTAAGTTAGTTTTTTTTTTTTGCTTATTGTAGCCTTGACAATCTACAGAAGATGAAAAAATTTTTATTACAACCTATTAAAAAAAAAAAAAAAGTATTTCACCTAGGCACACATAGACATCAAGAACCAGCCCATGAATCTCAACAATGGTGACAAACAGCATATTCAGATAAACAGATCAACTCTGAACTCTAATAATTTATTCATCCCGCAGTGCATGATGGGAGTCATGGATGAGTTCTGATTGGCTACAACACGCTTTTTGATGGTCACCGTTGTTGTGATTCTCAGACTAATTATTCATGTCTGTGTGTCTAAATTGAGATAAACTTTTTTTTTTTCATCATCTGTCTGATTATGGCAAAACTGATTGATCTTTTGTTCACAATTTTTTTTTTTTTTTTTTTAAATCTGTAAGAAAATTCTATGTCACATAGGCAAGTCACTATATGATGATTAAGTCAAGCACAGTCAAAGCCATTTTATTGACTTTTGCTCTTTGCTTGTCTGGCTGTTATAACTCAGTAATTGCAGCCAAACAAAACCTAATGTTGATGATTTAAAGGTCAAGAGCCCAACTAATGCAAACACTGACCACTATAATGGTTGCTTAAAAATGTTGGTTTTCTCCTTTGGTGATTCTGCTTATTAACATCAGGTGTCTTCAATAATGATCAATCATCACTTTGTTAATCACCTAATTATCTCATTACCTTCAACACTGCTTCAGTGTTAACTTTAACACTGCTTCAGTGTTTATATGTGTCCACACTCAGAGTGTTAAATTAACACTGGGGATTTTGCTGTGTATAGCATTTTATTACTTCAACAAAAATGGTGCTCAATAGAAACAATCATAGGGGCTTGTATTACTACAATAGTAGTAAATATATTTACTACAATGGCAAAATGTCTTGAATCACTTTTATGCTTTTCTAAGGTCAAAAGGTCTTATGTGGGAAATATTTCCTTATGGGGGCCTTAGGGGCAAAAAGATCTTCAGGAAATACACTGTATGTTAATGTTGTTTTTAATCCTTTCCCCAACTGAAGAGTTTAAGAGAGAGTTAGAGATCCTTATTCAGAGGCTTAACAAGTTCTTTGTATGGCAGTGGTGCTATATAGCACCTTAACGACCCCAAAGAACCGCTGAAGAACCAGACAGGGGCTTGACCGGTTCTTTATACACTAACGGTGCTATATAGCACCACAATCACACCAAAGAACTGCTGAAGAACCGCTGAAGCACCATTTTTTTTCTGTGTGTAGTATGACTCCAGCTCATTGGTACAAACTACAAAGAGAAGATGTAGCCATCAGAAGGGTAATTAGTCTTGTGGAGTCCGGGAAAACTTTAACTTATGCAGAAAGACTTGCTGAGTCAAAAGAAGGGAGTCTTATGCTGAGGGAAAGGCCCAGATTAAGTTTAATAGATGGTGCTCTGTACCATATGGTATCTGATCAGTACTGACAAAAATACGGGCAGTTGGTTGTACCCCTTAGTTTCAGAAATAGAGCCCTTGAAGGAATTCATGACAAAACTGGGCATATGGGTTACGAAAGAACTTTAGAGCTTGTACGAGCCAGATTCTCTTGGCCTAAAATGGCCGATTATGTGGAGCGAAAGTGCAGAACTTGCAAGCAGTGCATCAAAAGAAAAGCCTGTGCTCAAAGGGCTGTAGAGCTAGTAAACATCAAAGCTTATGCTCCCTTGGAGTTAGTCTGTATTGATTACCTTTCATTGGAGCCAGACTCAAGTGACACCCGTAACATCTTAGTTATCACAGACTATTTCACAAAGGTCTCGTGGGCATTTCCTACAAAGGACCAAACAGCCAAGACTGTGGCTTCTGTGCTGTGGGAGAACTTGATTTGCCATTTTGGCTTCCCTAAAAGAATAAAAAGTGATCAGGGGGCCAATTTTGAGTCTGAGCTCGTGAAGGACTTGTGTACTGTAGCTGGAGTAAAATCCTGCACTACACCTTGTCACCCCTGTCGAAACCCAGTAGAAAGGTTTAATCGAACCCCTTTAGATCTACTGGGAACCCCCTGAGTGATAAGAAGAAAGAGCATTGGAGAAAAAATGTCCATCCCCTACTGCACGCATATAATTGTACTAGGAATGACGCGACTGGCGAGTCTTCTTTTCTTTTAATGTTTGGATGCCAGTCTCGTCTTCCAATTGACCTTTGCTTTGGAATTAATCCGAAGGGGTAGAACTCCAGAACTCATACTCATTGACGTTGGTAATGGTGTCTTAGTAAAGAACATCAACATTCGAAGAAAACACAAGATTGCAGATCACTGGGAATCCACTGTCTATGTGGTGACAAAGCAGCCAAATGCAGAGATTTCTGTTTATGTTGTCCGGGCTGAGAATGGTAATGGCCCTGAGCATATCCTGCACAGAGATCTTTTACTCCCATGTGGGTTTCTTCCAGCCAGTCCTTCTGAGGATGATGAAGTTCCCACAGCTACAGAGACACGTCCACACAGGATGCGTAAAAGTAATTCAGAAGATCAATGTTGTGAAATTCTGGAAGCTGAGAGCCCAGAGGTGTCTCCAAATCCTTATGCCCCAGAGTTTCAGTTGGGGACAGCAGCGCAAGACGTCCCTGATCCCTCCTTGACTTTAAGTCTGTCAAATAGAAATTCAGAAATTTCTGATCTTTGAGAATAACCGTTTCTTTATTCACATTGTCGTATATATATATATATATATATATATATATATTAAGTTCAGACATGTAAAACAAATTTATAAATCTATTTTATTTAATTCTGTTGTGAAATAGAATTTACTATTAGAGAAATGCGTCAATGGTTGCTTATATCACTTTTGTGCCAGCTCATGGTAAGGGATGCAAGCCACATTTCAGCTCTCGCTTAATCTTATCCATCCTTGCGATGTCTTCTTTAAATATATGCTTGAACTGTTTCATTGCATTAGCGATTGGAGGATGCTGTGTGTGCTCGATGAGATCGGACTATTTCATCACGTTGTGGTCGTTTTGGATTTGTGCCAGGAGGGGAGAGACGAGTTGGATTTCACTACGGATGGATTGCACAATCAGAGGGCTTGTCCTTAAGGTGGGAACGTTTCTTCAGTTGTAATTCACTGAAGATATGTATTTTTGTTTGAATATGTAAAAAGGTTTTCAAACATACTGCAGTGTAGTTGCAGTTTAAGAGAAAAGAAAAAGAAAGAAAAGGGACATTGAATACAAATACTATCTGTTAAAACTGATTTCTGTGTATGTCTTATTCAAGCAGTTGGTGACTAATTTGAGATCTGACTTGACACAAGTGCAGACACATTTCATAAGCACAATTTTGTTGTAATTCTGTGTATGTGTTCATTTTCATACATAGCGTTCTGTTACAGTTTACTGAGTCCAAATAAGTACAGATAAAGTTAAAATAAACCACATCTTCAGTCTGTGTTCAGAAAGTCCAAAAGATCATCATAAACTCCACCCTCTCACAACCTTTACCCTACCAGGAAGTGACTAGTCTTATTATTTCTCCCTTACATATCATACTGAAAGCTAAAGAAAAAAGTGTTGTGGAGATTACAGGAGGACACTACAAATGTGTACTTTTGTGAAATGTATTGAACAAAATAGATTTTGATTGGAATTATTTACATTTCAAACCAAAATTAGATTGCTGCAGCTATTAAAGAAGAGGAAATGGATTCAAAATCTGTGGAAGATCTTTCTTGTCCCGTGTGCTGTGAAATCTTCAAGGATCCTGTTCTTCTGTCCTGTAGTCACAGTATTTGTAAAGAGTGTCTTCAACAGTTCTGGAAGACCAAGGAAACTCAGGAGTGTCCTGTCTGCAGGAGAAGATCATCAAAAGAGAAGCCTCCATGTAATCTAGCGTTAAAAAACTTATGTGATTCACTGATAAAGGAACAAAATAAGAGACGCTCATCAGGATCTGAGGAGATCTGCAGTTTACACAGTGAGAAACTCACACTCTTCTGTCTGGAGGATGAACAGTCTGTGTGTTTAGTGTGCAGAGACTCAGAGAAACACGTCAATCACACATTCAGACCCATCAGTGAAGTGGCTTTATCTAATAAGGTAAAACAGATTTCTGAAATATTTGACAGAGTTTCTGAGAAACTACAAAATGTATGTTTGTCCTGTTCATCCCTATTGATTTTTCTTCTTGAAAGCTAAAACATTTAAACCTTCTGACATCCTTTAAGTCATGGTTCAAATAGAAGCTTACAAACCATTGCCAAGCTTGGATCATTTTTTACTGATCAAATGTTTTTCTGTTCATCCTTTACAAAATAATAATAATAATAATAATAAATATAGCTGCAAGCAGCAATTGCGGGGCCAAGCACAACAGAGGCAGAATGAGGAGCTAAGCATGGCAAGGAGCAACAGACTGACTGTAACAATGAGTAACTAAAGTCATTTTAGGATAATATCAGTTGAAATGGCTGAAAAATCATAAATACAACCAATAATATTATTTAATGGCTTATCACTTTTGACCAACAGGTGGTGCTGTTTTCAAATTGATGTGACGTGTTCTGTGTGAAATGACAATGACACACACAAAGTTTGCCGTCATTATGTCAAAGCTTTGCAGAGATACAGCCTCAGATGTAGTTTGGCATCTTTCCAGCAAATTTGTTGATGCGCTAAACGAAAACGGTTTCGTATATCGACACGAAATTCATAACTTTTTGCCAGCATAGTCTGAAGATGATCTGAGTCAAATTTGGTGAAGATCGGACTAACAGTCTGGGAGGAGTTCGAAAAAGTAGGTTTTGTACATTAATCAAAATGGCGGACAGGAAGTTTGGCCAATTTCGGCATAATGGGTATCAATGTTCTCGACTTGACCCAAGGAATCTATTGGCATCAGTTTCATTCTAATAGGCTAATGTAAACAGAAGTTATTAGCATTTTTGTAAATTTTATTATTAATGTTTAGTGAATGGCGTATTACTTCTGACCCATAGGTGGCACTGTTACCAAATTGATGTGGCTTGGTCAGTGTGAGGTGACAATAGCACATATAAAATTTGGTGTCAATATGTCAAAGCTTTGCAGAGATACAGACTCGGATGCAATTTGGCATCTTTCCAGTAAATTCGTTAATGCGCTAAACGAAAACGGTTTCGTGTATCGACACAAAATCCATAACTTTTTGTCAGCATGGTCTGAAGATGATCTGAGTCAAATTTGGTGAAAATTGGACTAACGGTCTAGGAGGAGTTCGAAAAAGTAGGTTTTCAACATGAATCAAAATGGCAGACAGGAAGTTCAGCCAAAATTGGCAAAATTGGTATCGGTGTTCTCAGCATGACCGAAGGAATCTATCAAAATCAGTTTCATTTCAATAGGCTAATGTACGCAAAAGTTATTAGCATTTTTTGAAATTTCGTTATAACTTTTGACCACAAGGTGGCGCTGGCCCCAAAATTTTTATGTACATTCAGGGCATGGTGCCGAACATTTTTGTAATTAATGTCGAAACGATACGCTAATCCGTTCTCAAGATACAACATTTTAAAGCTAAATTCAAAATGGCCGACACCCAAAATGGCTGACATGGGAAAATTGGATATGGTTCGACTCGGTATGACACACCGAATCTAAAGAGACCAGTTTTGTGATTTTTGGACAAATCATTCAGACGTTATAAAGAAAAATAGCCATTTTTCGTATCTCCTGACCACTAGGGGGGCACTGCACCGAAACACTGCAGGTAGGCTCAGGTCATGCTTGTTATAACACACACCAAGTTTGGTGTCAATATGCCAAACTGTTACGGAGATATAGCCTCACATTGATTTTTGCTAGCTTTTCGTAGAATTCTTTTGCGTGTTATTCGTGAACGGCTGGACGAATCGACTTGAATTCCATAACTTTTTGCCAGCGTGGTCTGAAGATGGTCTGGATCAATTTTTGTGACAATCGGTGCAACGGCCTAGGACGAGTTCGAAAAAGTAGGTTTTACGAACAATTGAGAATAGCGAAAAAACTAAACCTTACGATTTTTGAATTTTGGTGTCCATTCAACTCGGCATAAGCCAAGGAATCAGAGGAAAAAAAGAATTTTTGTTGAGTGGCTTACGGTTCAAAAGTTATTAGCATAAATCTTTTGAAAGTTTGGACAAGTGGTGGCGCTAGAGAGTTTGAGTTAGAGACTCCAAACTTGCTATGGTTAATGTTGGGACTGTCCTCTATCAGTGTGCAAAATTATACAACTTTCCCGCAAGCGGTTCTATGGGCTGCCATAGACTTGCGGCGGAAGAGGAAGAAGAAGCGGAATAATAATAACGCCAACGGATACAATAGGTGCCACCGCACCTCTGGTGCTTGGCCCCTAATAATAATAATAAATCTGTACTGGAATTTTCATGCACAACTGGAACTGATTCCTGAGGAATTAGCAAATCTAGCAAATTATATAAAACATCCAAAAATATGTTCAAATCTTTAAGCTACTTAAGGTTTCACAGATTTTCATCTTAACTTGCAGGAGGAACTGAATACAGCACTGATATCCTTACAAAACAAGCTCAAACATGCAGAAGAAATTAAAGCAAAGTGTGATAAAACAGTCCAACACATGAAGGTGAGGATATCGAGTAAAGTTTATGATGGACATTAGTGGAGTGAGTGTTAATGCAGACCTGACTGAAGTGAATGTGATGTGATTTCAGTCTCAAGCTGAGCACACAGAGCGTCAGATTAAAGAGGAGTTTGAGAAGCTTCATCAGTTTCTCAGAGATGAAGAAGAAGCTACAATCACAGCACTGAGAGAGGAAGAGGAGCAGAAGAACCGGATGATGAAGGATAAGCTGGAGGAGATGAACAGACACATCTCAGCTCTTTCACACACAATCAAAGACACTGAGGAGATGATGAAAGCCAATGACGTCTGCTTTCTGAAGGTGACAACTTAATTTGGCTTCTTTGTTTGTGCACAAAACAACTTGCAGATTACCCAAACAATGATCAAACTATTCATTTGTATTCAGACACTCATTAAATAAACTGTTATGAGTAAGTAAACTGTTATAAGATATAAAACATTTTTTCAAACTCTATATTTTCCAGAACTTTAACATCATGATGGGAAGGTAAGTTCTGCTCGTGTTTCTTCTCTCAGTGGATCTGAACTCAAATCCACTGCAGTTCTGACTCCTGAATGTTCTTCCAGAGTCCAGATCTCACAGCCGGATCCACAGATGAGTTCTGGAGCTTTGATTCATGTGTCACATTACTTGAGTAACCTGCTGTTCAGAGTCTGGAAGAAGATGCAGGAAACTGTCCAACACAGTGAGTCTCCAGCAGATTTGACACCAGCAGACACCAGTACAAAAGATTAAATAGTTCAGATATAAACAAAGACAGACAGATTAACATACATGATAAAAAAAATACATTCAATAATCACTGTAAGTTCTGTGGAGTTTAAGTGAATTTTAACTGTATTTAATAATATCATCACATAATCATCAGATCAAACTCAGCAAACATCAGCAAACTCATGATAACTTTAAGTCTATCCTTCTTGGAGTACGTTTATGTATTTAGGTTTACATTTCTACCACCATCGTATTTTATCCTCTAATCTGATTTTATTCTCTTTGCAGCTCCATTGACTCTAAATCCAAACACAGCACACCCTTGCCTCACACTCTCAACTGATCTGACCAGTGTGTCAAACAGTGATGTATATCAAGGTGTTCCTGATAATCCAGAGATGTTTGAGAAGTATCCATGTGTTCTGGGTTCTGAGGGCTTTAACTCAGGAACACACTGCTGGGATGTGGAGGTTGGAGACAATACATCCTGGATTGTTGGAATAACCACAGCATCAAACCAAAGGAAGGGAGCTGTTTTCTTTAACACTAATGTCTGGCATGTGCAGTACATGAACAGCGAATACAGCTCAAAATCCCCAACTCAACAGTTGACTCGCTTGACTGTTAAAGGGAAGCTGCAGCGTGTGAGAGTTCATCTGGACTATGACAGAGGAAAGGTGTCGTTCTCTGATCCTCTAACTAACATCTGTTTGTGTACATTCACAACAGCCTTCACAGAAACTGTCTTTCCATTCTTATATAATCACTGCACAACTTTCCCTCTGAGGATCTTACCAGTTAAACTGATTGTAACAACAGAAAATCACAATTAAACCTCATTCTGCTTTTAGATAAATTCAGTAAAAGTACAAGAATTTACTGTGTTTATTGTTTTACAAATGATGATCCAACAGCAACACTGCAATCAAAGGAAAACGGGTCTCATTTATCAATCACACCTTAATTATATACAATGAAAAATAGTATAGTACAGTATCGTATGTCATTTAAAAATATAATAAATTCAATAACTAACTATACAATAAATACAGTAATTAAATGTATGTTTATATAGACATTTACAAAGATATGTAAGTCATGTAAGATATGTAAGTAAAATAAAGTGTTTATAGTAAACATCTTGCCTATTAAACCCTCACTGAAGAGCGTAAATTATGCATTTCAATGCATTTAAAGTACAACTGCAGTGACAGATTAAGACATAATACCATGTAGGTTGTTAATTGGATCCGAGATGTGCTCAATTAGACTCAAAAATGAATGTGAGCTTGCAGTCGATTGTGGAGTGATGGGTTTAACAGACTAAATGATTGGAGACGTCAGGCATACGTCACTAGAGAGAAGTCTTACATTTTCACTGCAGCTATGAAAATGTAAAAAAAAAAAAATAAATAAATAAATAAATAAAAATAAATAAACACAGATTGACTGCTAGGAATTTTCACTTTTTTTTTTTTTTTTTTTTTTTTTACTTTTATATGTTTTGGCCACAATCTTGTGTAAATGTATTTTCATAGAAATAAAAGGAAACTTACATTAGATAATTAACTAGCTATGAGTAAATATGTCACCAAAGGAACAGAAAATGTGCTCATCTGTAAAATTGCTTTATCTCTTTTTTTAATTTTTATTTTTTTTCCACTATTACTCTACCTGACAGTAGACAGTGAAATGAGAAATCACACCAGTCACAGCACTGAACTCTGAAAACAGTCAACGGAGGCTCCTCACACTACTTTGTTGGCCAGTTATAAAACTAGTTATGACTTGGTCGGTTTTCTCTATAGCTCTGGAACAAAAGTAAATTTTGGGGCTTGATATAGCTCTGGAACAAACAGTGTATAATTTTGGGGCATTTGTAACAATCAGCCTAACAGACTGGTATGAACAGTGTAGTGGTTAAAAGAATCAAAAAGAATTTGTTTAAATAGAAATATTTTGTTTACTTTAAAACAACACGATAAAACCAAACTCAGTCTGTTGATTTAAGTCCAAGAACAGTGTGTTTTCCAATGTGAGTGTCCACCTGGGTCGAGTCCACCTAAGTCGAGTCCGAGTCAAGTCCAAGTCTTTAACCAATCGAGTCCGAGATGAGTCCGAGTCCAAAATGGCCCGAGTCGGACTCAAGTCCGAGTCTCAAAGGGCCGAGTCCGAGTCGAGTCAGAGTCCAAGGAGACACTAATATTTGTCAGAATCTTAACATTGTTTTAACCCAGGGGTGCCAAAACTCGGTCCTGGAGGGCCGGTGTTCTACAGAGTTTAGCTCCAGCCTCAATTAGACACACCTGAACCAGCTAATCAAGCTCTTACTAGGCATACTAGAAACCCCCTGGCAGGTGTGTTGAGACAAGTTGGAGCTAAACCAAGGACCAGGACTGAGTTTGGGAATCCCTGTTTTTAAACTTTGCAACTAGAAAAACGCAATTGAAATGTAAGAAAAGCAAACCTCTAGTGGATCTTGCCATTTTGATTTTTGATCTCATAAGTGTCCATGCTCTGCTTAGCAAACTTAAAGTCATGTAACAGAAGTTATGGCTGACTTATGTCTTGTGACATATGTGAAACATATTGTGAAACAGGTTTTAGAATGTGATAAATTATAGGGCAGGACTTGACTTTATTCACTGATGTAGTAAATGTATAAATTCAAGGGTGGGGGTAAAGGATCTTGGTGATTTTATTTTTAATTGTGGCTGTGTGTGTTTTGGGTTTTATGACTTTTTTTCTTGGATGAAAATGAGGCTGTGAGGGATAAACCTAGTCTTTACAATGAGCCACACTGTGTATAAAGCCGTACATATACTTTCCATAAGTCATAGCAAACTCACACCTGTTTTATTTTTGAATGCACTTATAGTTACATTAATTACAATAAATTACATTATATAAAGAAAAATTGATGATATGCCATTTAATTATTAGAAACTCATGCACACCTAAGGTGGTTTTGGACCCATTAAAACTATTGCTGCAAAGATGTTAGAAAAATTATTTTTCTTTGAAGCTAGAAACTGCCACCATGTTTAAAAATAATAATACTTTAAATACAGCAAAAACTAATCAACTAATATAAGTAAAAACATTCTCAAGCTTACTGAAGGCAAGTAAAGGATAAATAAATATATTAATCAAAAATACAAATGAAATAATATTTTTTAAAAATAGAATCTTTTTAAAAATTGAGTGTGTGCGCACATAAACCCGTCGTCTTTCAAGTAGCTTTCTGGACAAGACTAAAAACACATGCAAATACTGAATATCACTTTTGTGATAATGCATCGAGTCAACTGTTTGTAATTGTAATGCATCGAGAAACTGTACATTTCCGTCAACTGTCTCTGGACTCGGATGGACTCTGCATATTTTCCGAGTCCGAAAGGCTCGAGTCCGAGTCAAGTCCAAGTAAAAATGCATCTGAGTCCGTGACAGGTCCGAGTCGCCTAAAAATTGTACTCGAGACTGGACTCGAGTCCGAGTACCCCAACTCTAGTGTCCACCAGTGTATATACTAGAGTTGGGGTACTCCGACTCATATTCAGACTCGTATTCGCACTCACTTTTCTTGACTGAATCACTTATTAACTTTAATAAGAATGATATGTAATACAGTGAAGATTTTGCAGTGTTTTATTTTAACATTTATTACTTCAAGAAATGTCTGTAGTCTGTTTCTGTAATAGCCTTTAGATAGATCTACGTAATATATATATATATATATATATATATATATATATATATATATTTTTTTTTTTTTAAGATACTATCTTTAAAATATTATTTCGTTTGTATTTTTGATTAATATATTTATTTATCCTTTTGTTTGTAAGTAATAGGCCTACATGGAGTGTTTACCTGCCTTCAGTAAGCTTGAGAATGTTTTACTTACATTAGTTGATTAGTTTTTCCTGTATTGAAATTATTATTATTTTTTTAAACATGGTGGCAGTTTCTAGCTTCAAAGAAAAATAATTTTTCTAACATCTTTGTAGTTTTAATGGGTCCAAACCACCTTGGGTGTGCATGAGTTTCTAGTAATTCAATAGCACATCATCAATTTTTCTTTATATAATGTAATGTATTAATGCAACTATAAATGCATTCACAAATAAAACAGGTGTGAGTTTGCTGTGTGACTTATGGAAAGTATAGGGCTTTATACACAGAGTGTACCATTGTAAAGACTAGATTTATCCCTCATAGCCTCATTTTCATCTAAGAAAAAAAGTCATATAAAACACAAAACACACAGCCACAATCAGAAATAAAAGAGGTGCATTTTCTGCTCTTAACTCTTTAATTGTCACCGTCCGCTCAATGGGAAGTTTACTTCATCATATTACAAATAAATCCTAATCCAATCATGACAAACTATACATCGTCTGAGAGGTCTAAGACTCCTAGATAGATATTTTACCATATTTTGTGTTACAAAGTATGTAGGAAAAGTAATAGATTAATATGTGTCAAGAGTGTAACTTAAAAAATCTACATCATAACATGAGTTCTGACCTACAAAAGACCTTCTTCGTCGCCTTTTTCCCTATCATGCTTTAGAAATCATATATCAGTTCAAAACTTAAAATCTCAAAATTCATCCTTTGAAAGGCATTTTAAAATCAGACATTGCATTACCACTGAAAATGTACATCAAAATCATATTACAAAATGTTTTCATTCATGAATTATAAAAAATTAAGTCTGGATAGTGCATTTTTATGTCTGTGTTCAAAAATGGGTGTGACAGTTAAAGGGTTAAGGTCCCATTCATCAAGATACCTACTCCTTTACCCCCACCCTTGAATTTATACATTTACTATATCAATGAATAAAGTCAAGTCCTGCCCTATAATTTATCACATTCTAAAACTGGTTTCACTCTGAAATATGTCAGCATAAGTCAGCCAAAACGTCTGTTACATGACTTTAAGTTTGTTAAGCAGAGCATGAACATTAATTTTGAGATGTTGTGAAATCAAAAATCAAAATGGCAAGATCCACTAGAGGTTTGCTTTTCTTACATTTCAATTGACATTGCGTTTTTCCACACAGCAAAATCGCTGGTGTAAAAAGAACACCCACAGTGTCAAATTTAACACCAGCAAAGTGTCTATATGTGTCCACACTATAGAGGGTAAATTTTACACTTTTGATAGTGTTAACTTTTTCACACCCTTTGAGTGTAAATTCAACACTCATTATTGTTAATTTTAAACCTAGTCAACACTATTTGTTGTTGTTTCTGCACTACACCAGTGTTAGTACTCAATTACAGTGTTAATTTTTAACACTCTCTTTTTAAGATCAACACCAGTGTAATTTGAATATAGCATTGGTGAGTGTTGAAAATACTGATTTATAGTAGCACTTACTAGCAGTTACGTTTTGGTTCTTTCTACAAAATTAAAATGGCATGACATTTGCAGAAAAGACTGCAAAAACTTTATTGAGGTACACCACATTTAACATTCACATTCAGACACAGCATTTCACTGCATTTAAAAACCTTTACAGTTTGCAGTTAATTCCAGTCTGAAACAAAAACACAACAGGGAACAATGTAAGTTCTCTCATCACTGTCATATGAAAACTGCCTGTCATAAGGTCTATAGTACATCAAATCATCCACACAAATGAGAGTGAAAATATTTCCCACCTCCTCAATACAGAATACATGCAACATGCTCATCAAAACATACTGTAATTACATTACTGGCCAAAAGAAAAGCTTGTCCATCTTTCACAATAATACTGCTAATCTTATTAAAAACAGGCATTTCATTTTCAACAGAAGAGCAAACAAACATTCCAACTTGGCATTCAGTTCCATAGTTTTTTAAACTAGTAAACTTTAAAGAGTTCATCAAAGGCTGCAACAGCTGTCTGCATCATGCAGGGAATGGCCTTCTGGTCCAGGATGATGTAAAACTTCTGAATGCTACTCCTCTTTTCTCCAACACAGAGGAGGAAGGGCTGTGTAGATCCAACTCGCTCAAGAAATGCCTTGATGCTTGTCCCCACCTGATGAGACATGATGAGAGATTTTAAACAGTGTTTCTTTTATATAACAGCTGACAGATTTTTCAAGTTCAAATTCACAAATAAAAGTCTCATCCTCAGGTGTGTGACATATGAGAAACGAACACAAACAAATATTTTTTAAAAAGGTATTAATGTACATTAACCAAAATTAACAAACGCAGTGCAAGTATTGTTCGGTGTATTACATAGCATCCGTAAAAAATGAAATCGTATTGTAATGCGTTTATGAAAACATTGTTTCACCCTTGAATTGTAGATGTAGTAAGATTTTAATGTGAGATGTGAAGAGATTTTAAGTTTTCTGCTCAGTTCTATATTTTGGAACCTGTATATGATGACTATGCAGATACACAGATTACACCAACTGCTGTCAAGACTAAATGAGTAAATCTAACAAGAACTTTATTTTACCTTCATGAACTTTACAACATGATCAGCTGCTTCTGTTGCACTGATTTTCCCAGTCTTCCTTCCTTTTACAGTTGGAGGCAAGAGATGAAGGAGCAAGAGAATAGCAGCCACATAACTGTCCCATCCTAGAAGGATAGAGCATTCAGTTAAACCTTATACCAGCTTAAAAAAAACCAAACAAACAAACAAAAAACAACATTTATACTTACCATAATCAGACTCCTCCAGAGCAGACAAAAGGTCATCCACATGTGCACCATGATGCAGGTTTTTGCAGTCAGCAATTATTCTTGGCTTGTAGAATGTTGGCCATTTTGCAATAAACTTGCTTGAAATGTCCTCTCCAAAAAGCATAGTAAAGTCTCTGTCAATCTATCACACAGAAAAGTCAAGTCAATAACAAACATTACAATTAAATATACAATTAACATCAAAATCAAACTTTTAATATTTATTACCAAGCCTGGTGTATCCAAAAATCGGGGGAAAGTAATCAAGGATGAGTGGAGATTTGTTTGGATCATGTATCAAATTCTGCCTATACTTGAATGTTGTCTTCATTTTATCCTTAATAACTGGTGCGTCCGTTGAATGCTTCATCATGGATACAGCTTCTGTGCATTCATCACCTGACAGCTGCTCAGTTGTTGAAGAGGTCTCACGCAAAGTCTTAGGACCATCTTGGTAAACCACCTTTGATGCCCCCCTCAAGTTACTTACAGAGTTGCGCTGAACAGTTTTCAGTCTGTAGGCAATGTAACCCTGACCACTGCGTGGATCGTAGAACTGTTCCTGTCAAACATTTAGTATCTATAAGTCATCAATGTATCAGGCCCAGGCAGTATCGCATACATTTATAATTATTTATAAATATAATTTATAATTATAAATATTTATAATTATTTTATGATACTCACAGCTACCAATAACAGTATTCTAAGCTCGACACATTTGACAAGGTTTACAATACTTCCACAGAATTCTGCAGATTTTTCTAGAAGAATGTGCAGATAATGCCAAAAAATCTGAGATAAATCATCTGCCCATTTTTACGTTGCTTTGGATAAAAGCGTCTGCAGAATAACTACACTTAAACGTATCTCAGTATAATAAATAATTTGATTGACTAGACATCAGATATGTGCTGAAATAAAGAGAGTGTATTGTCTATGTACTGTATTTACTTACATAACCAGTCGGTGAGAACTTATCCTTCAAATTGGGGAACAGAGTAATGATTCCAAGAGCATAGCTTACACGGATACTGACTGGTGGAATCCTCCTACACCACAGCATGAAAAAAAACAAGAAGTTTCATAGAAAACGTAACTGTTCAAATACCAGTGCAATATAGACTTTTTTTGGGGGGTCACTTACCCATACTTCTCTACCATATCAGCCACAAGGATGTTTACCAGCTTCCTTCGTGTCTTGTCAGACAGACTCTTTGTTTGTTCGTACTCCTTCAATATATCAGAGCCTCCTGGTTTTGAGTGCAGCGCTGCATGAACTAGCTGTATATACATATATATTACAAAAAAAGGCTGAATGCAAATTAACCAGTCTTTGATATACTATTGTTGGTAAGATTATTGGTACGGTATCAAATTATATCATTTAAGTATAAAACTTAAGCAAGAGAGGAAAAATAACTCACAAATAACTTTGATACATTGCAGTCAGAAGGTTCTTCTAAGAATCGCTTTTTGCGTGCCTTTGAAGATCGGGGAATCACTGTGGAATCTGAACTTTCTGATTCTACTGATGAAAATGACGACTCGGGGCATGACGGCTCAGAGAAATCGGTCTTAGCTTGTGGAACATTAACTTAGAATCACATTCAGCACACAAGACAACATGAACATTACAAAAACAGATGCTAGCATCATGCATTGTGAAGAAAGATGCTTGAGAATGCAAACTAGATTATACATTTTTGAACATGGCAGCAGGTCATGAGTTTCTTACCTGCTGTATCACAATCCAAAATTTTGAAGGACACCTTAGATGTTCTCACAAGCTCATCAAAAATATCAGCATCAACATCAACTCCTGCAGAGTCTTTAAGAACCACATTGGCTCCATGCGGCAAGTTGAACTTTGCTGAAGCTTAGAAGTAGAAAATACAATTCGATTTCATGTTCAAACATACTGAAAATGACAACAATTTAATCATTTGATATTATTTTCAAATGCAAGTAATGCATAAAAAAATCTAATACAATATGTTTAAGTAAATAACTATTCAGATCAGTAGGATAGAATTAAAGTCAAATGTATAGAAAAATACTGTACAAAGATTTGTTAACATTACTATATGCAAAAAAAGTGTGATCAATATTATTCAGGATCAAGTCCATTTATAATACACTGTTTAATGGATAAATGTATGACTACTTAATATGAATAATAATCATTTATTTCAAAGAAAATAATACTGTTATAATAAACTTAAAATTACTCTACATTTGAAAAAAAAATTACCTTCTTTAATGAATTCACAGAAGTCGCACACCAGTTGAGAGATGCCTGCCCGCGCTGCATCCTTAAAAATAATATGTGAGATGGCGCCTGCGCGGCACTTCTAGGTGTGCTTAAGGGTGCGTCATGGATTCATCCGCCTATTAGGCCTCTAACCCCTGTAAATTCTCCTGGTGTCCTTGATATTTTATCTTTTTATACAATTCAGTGTTTTAGTTACAAACAATGACTTCCGTGTTATCCTCATGAACAACTGTGTGCTTTTAACGTGTAAGTTAGAAGGCGCAATGTAAAGAGGGATACCTAATTGACGTGGCCACGATTTAGGAATTTGTTTTATGAATTCACAATTTATTAATACACTCCTTCATTTTATGTAAATCATGGACACATAATTAATTCCCGTTAGTAACCTAACGTTAATTTTACATCGAGCAAATATGATCTGAGGTATCAAATTAGTACAAACGTGGCTCCGATTTATCTTTACAAAGGAACAAATTGATCAAAGGTGTCCACGACATCTACTCACATGGAACTTACTAGATATAAAGATAACGATTTAATTTTGCTAAGTTTTATCGTGTAAGAATGTGATTTACCCGCTTTTTCTTCGCCTTCGTCTTCGGCCTCGAGTAAAAGAAAATGGCGGACACAGACTGTTGGTCTAGCGTTAAGTGGAGGCGTGGCTTTTTACGCCACTTTGGGTGAAATGTGAAAATACACTTCAATTTCACACCGACACTGTCTTACAAATAACAACAGCAGTGTTATTTTATTACCATGTAGTGTTAAAAAATGTCAACACTGTTAATTTTACACCGTCCCTGCAAATTTTACACCAGTGATTTTGCTGTGCAGTTGTAAAGATTAAAAACAGTGTTGCCCAAACTTGGCCTTGATCCTTGGTTTAGCTCCAACTTGCCTCAACACACCTGCCAGGGGGTTTCTAGTATGCCTAGTAAGAGCTTGATTAGCTGGTTCAGGTGTGTCTAATTGGGGTTAGAGCTAAACTCTGTAGGACACCGGCCCTCCAGGACCGATTTTGGGCACCCCTTGGTTAAATCAATGTTAAGATACTGACAAACAGTAGTGTTTCCTTGGACTCGAACCCAACACTACTATAGAGAATCCACAGAAAGTGTAATCCAAAGTTTGTAGATGGTGTCTGGAAAGGTGAGCTCTAAAAACAGCAACTCCTAAACCCAAGTAAGTGTTGTGACTGATCCCAATTGTTTGACATGCTGCTCTTTATATAGTTCCATATCCAACCATAAGGTGTGTTTGACTTAAGGCAGCGCTGCGCAGCTCGATCAAATTCTGACTTGAAGCAGTGCATGCCGGTTACAAATTTTGTCCGACTTGAGGCAGCGCCGACGCCTCGTGACTGTCACGTGTGGCATCAAAGTACCGCGATACTGATTCGAGAGCAGCGACTGACTCAGCCGGCACAGTTTCTTCAGAGCGGCTGCAGGAGCTGTTTCACGATCGGCCAGATTCACCGCATGACAGCGATAACGTGTGTTTTGGGTTTATACTAACATCCTCAAGTCCGATAATGCTGACAAATCTGTGTTTTTAGAACAATAAAAGTCTTTTACTGTAGTCGTAATGTTATATTGAGTCAGATTTATCATAAAACACTGATAAAAGCATAAATAACCCCACTTTATTAGTATTTAAACAGTATATGTTTATGCTGATCATTATTCTTGTTCAGATGGCGCTGTATTAAGCAGTATATGAAACGCGTTTCTGTTGTTCATGAAAACGCTTTTAAAAAGTCGGTGTATTTGATAAATATTGCATTAAATTCACTTCTTCCGTGATAGAGCATGCAAACACCGCGAGAGCTTCACTAAGGAGAGTAAAAAGTGTCCGTCTTGACGCCTCTGTTTTCAACTCCGCCCCCGACTGCTCTCGGCTAATCTCGTTGATCTCCGTCTGTAGCCGTAGATGAAGTCGAACACACCTTTGTACTCTCGTTAGTGACATTCTCGCGGTGTTTGCATGCTCTATCACAGAAGAAGTGAATTAAATGCAATATTTATTGTGATGTTTTGTGGATTAACTTTAGTACAAAGACACACGGAGACCAGGTTGCATGCTACTCAACACTTTTATCTCTCTTTTTCTATCCCCCTCTCTTACAGGGTACGCCAGCATATCTTAACAAGGAGAGCACCACCTTCAGGTAAGGAATAATAATACAACTCTCACACATCACATCTCCCCTCTTAAGAAATAAATTCCCTTACAGAATAACAACTACACATTTACTATTATAATTATTTTCTCAAGTACCCACTCCCTTAACTTACTCTTGGTGCCACAACCTATTAACTATAAACATCTTTTTTTTTTTTTTTTTTTAACTCCTCTTTAAAGTCTTTATGGAGAATAGAGCTTTGGTGGCTTAATCAGTCTTCCCCATCTTGACCTTTTGACCTGAACTTCCATGTCCGCAACTGGTGTCACAGGTCTTTTCACTGGTGACAGTGCAGGTGATTGCACCGAAGTATTACTCTCTGCAAACTCGCTGTTGTCTGAAGAACACTCATCCAACTCGACAGAGCTTGGTTTCGAAAATGTCACTTCTCTGGTTTTCAGCAAGTCTCTCCGATTTCTTCTGAAGACGTTTCCGTCAGGCCTTTGAATCACAAACGATCTTGGTTTTTCATGCGACCTTAACACAATTGCTGGTTGCCAGTTGTTCTTGACTTTCACCCTCACTTTTTCTCCAGTTGCAATAGGTGGTAACTGTTTTGCTCCACAGTCAAAGTAACTTTTGTTTAAGCTGTCTGTCCTTAATGTCTTTATGTACATTTCTGTACAGTTGTGGTCTCAACAGCTTTGTTGATGTAGGCAATTTTGTTTTCAATCTTCGACCCATAAGCATCTGTGCAGGAGACAGTTTCACACCATCCATAGGAGCATTTCTGTACTCCAATAAAGCAATATAAGGATCTCTCTGGCTCTCTTGTGCTTTCTTTAACAGGTTCTTGACTGTCTGGATTGCTCTTTCACTTTGTCCATTTGCCTGAGGAAATCCAGGACTAGATGTGGTATGTCCAAACTCCCAGCTTTCTGTAAATGCCCTGAATTCGGCACTTGAAAATTGTGGACCATTATCCGACACCACTTCCTCCGGGATTCCATGTCTCGCAAAGATTGACTTAAGAGCTGTCACCACATGTTTGCTCGTTGTTTGTGTGAGTTTAGCAATCTCCGGAAACTTTGAAAAGTAATCCACACACATCAAGTATTCCTCTTGATTGAAGTGGAACAAGTCAACACCGACTTTCGCCCATGCTCTGTCTGGTATGTCATGACAGATGAGTGGCTCTTTGGTGTTACTCCGTCTGAAAGTATTACAGATAGCACACTTCAACACAACATCCTCAATTTGCTTTGCCATGCCGGGCCAAAACATCACATCTCTTGCCCTCTCTTTGCACTTGACAATACCAAGATGTGACTCATGAATTCTTTGAAGCATGTCTGCTCTCAAGCTTTGTGGAACTACGATTCTCCAATTCTTGAAGAGTAATCCATCAGAACAGGTAAGTTCTTCTCTGTAAGTCCAGTACTTTCTTATGTCTGCTGGAACTTCTCTTATGTCATCAGGCCACCCTGACTGAACTACATTCACGACTTGTTGCAGTTCTGCATCTTGTATTGTTGCTGTTCTGAATGTTTCCTACTTTTCCTTGGAGATTGGCAAACACACTGACAGTGTATGAACTTGTAACTCATCTTCCAGTAGTGATTCCACTTGTTCTTTTAAGTACGCTCGACTCAGGGTATCTGCTATGTACAATTCCTTTCCAGGCTTGTAACTGACCCGTATATCATACAGCTGTAATCTCATCAGCATTCTTTGCAGTCTCGGAGGAGCTTTTTGGAGAGATTTTTTGAAAACGGTCTCCAAGGGCTTATGATCCGTCTCCACTTGTACTGTTTTTCCATAGACATACTGATGGAACTTCTCGCAGCCATAGACAATTGCTAAGAGTTCTTTTTCTATTTGGGCGTATCTTTTCTGACACTCAGTAAGAGACCTTGAGCCGAATGCTACCGGATGTCCTTCTTGCAGTAACACTGCTCCAAGACCTTCAGCGCTTGCGTCCACTGACAGCATTATCTCTTTGTTGACATCAAAATACTTTAACACTGGAGTGTTACTCACAAGTGACTTCAGTCTTTCAAAGCTCTTCTGTTGTTCTGTCTCCCAATGCCATGCTACATCTCCTTCCAGCAGTTTCCTCAATGGCGCACTTAAGTCTGACATGTTCGGAATGAACTTGGACAGATATTGAAGCAGTCCTAAGAATCTCATCAGTGCAGCTTTGTCCTGTGGCTCTGGCATGTTCTGTATTGCTCTGACTTTTCCGTTGTCTGGCTTCAATCCTTGCCGTCAGTATGTGTCCTACATAGCTGACTTCAGTCATCCTGATCTTGCACTTGGTTTTGTTCAATTTTAGATTAATGTCTCTGATTCTGTTCAACAGCTTTCTTAGTCTCTTGTCGTGTTGTTCCATGTCTTCACCCCACACCAGAATATCATCCACTATGTTCACGACTCCATCTAAGCCTTCCAGTCTTTGTGCAATGCACTTTTGAAATACTTCTGGAGCTGACACAATGCCAAATGGAAGTCTCAAAAACCGGTATCTTCCAAAAGGAGTGTTGAATGTACATAGTTTAGAGCTCACTTCATCCAACTGTACTTGCCAAAATCCATGATTGGCATCAAGTACTGAGAACACTTTAGCATTTGGCATCTCCGCTACAATTTCTTCAATTGTACGCAACGGATAATGTTCTCTCTTGATGGCTTTGTTAAGATCTTGTGGATCGATGCAGATCCTGAGTTTCTCTGGCTTCAATACTGTAACCATACTATTGACCCAATCAGTAGGCTCAGTTTGCTTCACAATAACTCCAAGATCTTCCATTCGTTTCAGTTCCATTCTGACCTTCTCTTTTAGAGCTATGGGTACTTTTCGTGGTGCATGAATGACTGGAGCAACATCTGGGTTTAGCTGTATGTGATGCAGTCCTGGTACACATCCTAAACCAGTAAACACGTCTTGATATTCACTCAGAATGTCAGTTTGATTTTTGTTTTCTACTTTGTACACTCTTTTAATCAATCCAAGTTTTGAGCATGCTTCTCTTCCCAGAATTGCTGGTGAATCTTCTTCTACAATTTGAAATTCCAGATCAAACTCAGTGTCTTTGTATCCACACTTAAGCCATACTTTACCCTTTGTCTCCATCGTGTGGCCAGAATATGTAACTAAAGTGCAGTTTGACTTCTTTAAAGTTGTTGTCTTGTTAGAAGTTTTCTCAAAATCTTTAAATGACAACACATTGCACTCTGCTCCTGTATCTAGCTTAAAGGTAAGTAGACTATTGTTTATGCTGAATTCTTGTGTCCATTTCTTGGTTTCACTTTCCATTGTAGAGACTGTATACATTTGTGGAAGCCATTTGCTAGCTTTTTCCTCACTTTGTTCAATTTCAATGGTACCAATAAATAATTCAGCATCTTGTTGTTCTATCTCATGTACTTTTTTCTCAAATCTTGTTTGTTTGTCCTTTTTCTGCGGAGTTTTGCACATGCGGCTAAAATGATTCTTCCTCGAGCACTCATTACAAATTTTCCCATATGCCGGACACTTCCTTGGCTCATGTACATACCCACATCTTGTGCACTCATCTTTCTCTTTCCTTGTGTGCTTGATATTCACTTGTCTGGCCGACTTTGTCTTCGTGATTTTGTTCACTGCCACTTCTGCTTCTTCATGCAGCACTTTCAAGTGGCTTTGCGTTATTTCGTTTGCACGACAAATATCCACAGCCTTAGCTAGGTTCAGATCTGTTTCTCTGAGAAGTCTAGCTCTCACAGTGTCATTGTTAACACCACAGACAATGCGATCTTTAATCAAGTCATCATTTAATCTTCCAAACTCACAATCTTTTGCCTTATTTTTTAAGTCAGTCACGTATGCATCGATGGTTTCGTTCGGTCCCTGTGCTCTCGTGAAAAACATATGCCTCAGATATGTAATATTCTTTCTTGGCTCACAGTATTCTCTAAACTTTTCTTTGAGCACTTCAAAATCATCCACATCATCATCAAAGTCCATGGTATTAAATACCTTTATGGCGTCATCTCCCGCCACGTGAAGAAATGTCGCACATTTTACCTTGTCACTCTTTTCTGCAATGCCCGTTGCAATGAGATACAGATCAAACTTTTGAATCCACGTTCGCCAGTTTTCCTTCAAAATCCAAACTGTTAGGAGGTTTTAACTGATCCATAGTTTTCTTCTGACACCATGTGATGTTTTGTGGATTAACTTTAGTACAAAGACACACGGAGACCAGGTTGCATGCTACTCAACACTTTTATCTCTCTTTTTCTATCCCCCTCTCTTACAGGGTACGCCAGCATATCTTAACAAGGAGAGCACCACCTTCAGGTAAGGAATAATAATACAACTCTCACACATCACATTTATCAAATACACCGACTTTTCAAAAGCGTTTTCATGAGCAACAGAAACACGTTTCATATGCTGCTTAATACAGCGCATCTGAACAAGAATAATGATCAACATAAACATATACTATTTAAATACTAATAAAGTGGGGTTATTTATGCTTTTATCAGTGTTTTATGATAGATCTGACTCAATATAACATTGCGACTACAGTAAAAACACTTTTATTGTACTAAAAACACAGATTTGTCAGCATTATCGGACTTGAGGATGTTAGAATAAACCCAAAACACACGTGATCGTTGTCATGCAGTGAATCTGGCCGATCGTGAAACAGCTCCTGCAGCCGCTCTGAAGAAACTGCACCGGCTGAGTCAGTCGCTGCTCTCGAATTGCTATCGCGGTACTTTGATGCCACACGTGACAGTCACGAGGCGTCGGCGCTGCCTCAAGTCGGACAAAATTTATAACCAGAATGCACTGCTTCAAGTCAGAATTTGATCGAGCTGCGCAGCGCTGCGTTAAGTCGAACACACCTAAACACTCTTTTTTGCCATCAATGTGTCCATGAAAAACCCTTAAATGGAAAATGCAAACATTTGCTTGCTTTGATAAAATACAAAGATAAAGTTTTAAAGTTTACAGATTCAGGTATCAATTATAAACCTAATGTTCATCTTTTGCCCTTCATTTTGATTACACTATGATGGGGCGATTCAATTTATCTTTGTTGGAACTATCTATGACTACGCCACTCCAATTTTCTCTGGGTAGGAGATCCCAAGGTCACAAATAAGGGGGTCCCGCACGGCTGTCCAATTAAATGAATGTACTCCAGGCAGAATTACAATAAATCACAGTTCCCTTTATTAAATACAATAGATTGTTCGTATCTGAGTTTGCTCACAAGCTGAAAAGCGATGCTCATATGAGCTGGAAATACACAAGTTTAGAGGATGACAACACTTCCAAAAATCATACCAAACACTACAATAACAAAAAAAGAAATTACAATCGGCTTACACAGCACACTGACTCGTACGTAAAAGAAAAAATGTAGACACTCTTGACACCCCACACTTGTGCATATGGAAGTGAATATACCCCTCTTCGGTAATCACACTGAGCAAGACTATAGGTCAAAGCTTCGCAAGAGCACAACAGAATTGTCAAATAAAAATACACAAAAAAAAAAAAACACAAGTCATGGGCAACACTCAAAATATAATAATTCACAAAACCAAAGAATACTTCACAAAACAAAATACAAAAAAATAAATGAAGGTGGGAAAACAATGATCAGTTGAGCTGGACTGAGAAACTAAAAAAAAAAAAAAAAAAAAAAAAAAAAAAAAAAAAAAAAAATACAACAACATTAAACAAACAAACAATTTGTCAACCCGGGTTATACAATTCAACCCTCTTTTTTAAACAGGGCAATTAACAATAACAAGAAAAACCACAAACAATGCAATTTCAAATAAAAACCATGTATACATTTATTACCATCAATATTAAAATGCTAGCTATCCTAGCCACACAATAAAAGTTAAATGTAGATACCTTTACAACGTTTAGCTGATCGCACATATACATCGTTGAAGGGCTATAATCCCCACACACTTCCTAAAAGAAGGAAAGGCTCTTAACACTTATATAAAAGGGTAGCAAATTAGTGCGAACAAAGATACACTTGATTTTTCACAACAAAATGACGTACCATAGATCGTCAACCCTCACGTGCAATATATTGTGCAGCTCGTTCAGCATTTACCCTCATCCAGCCCAAAATAACGAGTATAAGAAACTCAAGGTATCTCCTATTAAGTGCACTATGTAGTGGAATTCATTCAGTATCTACAAGTCGTTCAGCTTAGAGTACAAAAACATCTAAGGCACACGTCCAAAAATCAACAAAAATCGTTCTCCCAGCGACAAACAACCATCTGCATACCAAACAATTGAAAGGCGCTCTTCTACTAGTCGGAAGTAGGCATTTAAAGGGAATCCTGCCTATCACCGCAGGTACAACATCGCCTCCTAGTGGCTTGGCTACAACACAAACTAAAAAAAGCTGCCTGCACTCTGAAATAAGTCCATAAAAACAGGACCCAATGTACTAACATGTTAAGATAAAGGACTTTTCCATACTGATTTTTCCTGAGGTTTTACCTTTGTTCTGAATTGTGCTGTGTTTTAGAAATAAAGGAATATTTCTTTGAATTTAACAAATAATGTCCTGGCAGAAAATTCCAGTCTAATAAATTACAACAAAGTGGATTTTTTCAGGCTGAGTGACCATCATTTTATTGAATAAAGAGAGCAATGTATTGGTGGACTCACCAGACTTGTCTGTTTTTACACAAAGGCTGATGCTTCCAAAACAGTGCAGAGACTTAGTAATTAGACTGCAAGTAATCATTAAAAAAAGAAAAAAGATTGATCACACTTTCTATTAGCGACAAAAGACCTACAGTATAACATCCAACAGAAACTACTGCAGTACTTCTATCCCACAAACACAATAACAAGTTAATTCAGTAAATGATTGGTCAAACTGAGCCATTAAAGAAGACCTATTATGCCCCTAAATACCCCACAGATCATTTATTATATCATTTTGAAAATGCACCCTTTTTTCCAGAATAGGACTGTGCCTTTACAGCTCGTATCTCAGATACTCTGCTAAAAACATATTTTTTCTACCATCTTGCAGCCAACAACAGAATGATATTCAAAAATCAGATCAATATAATTTTTTATGTGGTGCTAGAGATTTAGCCATCCATCTTACACTGAAAGATTTGTAATAGCAACTAAACTGTACTGCCCATCTCTAATTAATATTAACATAAGTAAACTGAATGACAGTGCTGGTCATGTGATCTTAACATGGCAGTACTAATGAATAATGATTGGTACCTCTTCATGAATGTAGAATAAAACATTTGTAGAAGTTTTTGTTTGTTTGTTTGTTTCTTGAAGACTGATATTTGTGGACTCTCATCTGTGTTCACACAAATTAATGGTATATCTCAAATAGTGTTCATTTTTTTATGTGCACATCTTTTTCTAATTAGCAAAGCATCACACAAAAACTACATCTTTAAGTGGGCAAAACCTTGTTATAATATGTTTTGTAAGACAATCAGTTGAGGTCAGCTCCATGACATTTACTGTCCACAATTCCACATGCATGTGAACAATTTTGTAGGTTTTGTCCAGTCCTGTCATTGTTGTATAGTGTTCATATATTATTGCTATTGAATGGTCATCAAGACTACTGTATAAAGTTCTGTCTTTGTTGAGGATGATAATCTCATCAAAGCAGCTGCCGGCCGTCAAGTGTACTAACTGGGTCACCCCATCATCTGCCAAAACAGCAAGACTATGTCTATGCTTATGCCTATGTCTTCCTTTCGGCAGATGTAGTCTCCGGGACTGAAGACCTGTGGCCGAAGCTTGAGCACCAGTTCAACCAAAAGTCCAGCTTCACAGTTCTGGAAGATACGGACCTTCTTCAGTGTATCCAGATGTACACAATCTCAGCTCTCAGTTTGTTGGGCAGATTCTTTAGGACATCCTTCTCATCAGTTTCTTTCTTGTTGGTCCACAAGTAGTCAAACCATTTGATGACTCAAACTTCCAGTTCTTTGCTGACCTTTCTGAACTGCATGTAGTGTTTGATGGTACAATGTGAGCCTGAAACTCAGCCCGTGTGGCATTCATGTTTGAGGTCATGGCTCCTATGTTACAAATAATGGTGGTATGTTTCATGTTCAACAACGGTTCATGTTCAGTGCTAAAATTATATTGAAATCAACTGATAACAAACTAAAGCAGTATTGTAGCTTATTTGCTTCTTTAGAAATAAACATTTAGTATTATTGGTTCCTTAAAATGGATGAATATCATAAAACAGCTGCTATGGATTAACTCTAGTGATGATACAGCTAGCAGACAGTTCACTGAATGCCCTCTTTGTACAATTACATCGTCCATGTTATTACTATAAAACTAAGTCAGGCACAATAAATAATAAAATATATACTGTAAAAAAAAAAAAAACAAATTGTTTCAACTTAAAATAATTTGTTACCCCACTGACTTTTTTTAGTCAACTTTAAAGTTTTAGTTTAGACTTGTTTATTTAAGTGACAACTTGGATATTTTAGTTGAGTAAACTAAACATTTTAAGTAAGCGGGGTAACAAATTACTTTTAAGTTAAAACAACTTGGGACCTGGGACTGAGCTTTTTGCAAGGGAGGCGAAGACGGAGATCACGTGTAGAAAGCCAGACCCACTGACCCGGACGATAGTTGGGATTGGGGCGCCGATGGGGGGCCTCATTCCAGGTCTCCTCGCTCCGCTGGAGCCAGGAGTTTACAGCGGGTAACTCTGAAGGTTCCCCTGACCATGGGAATAATTGGCACACATTGGAAGGGAGTGAAGGGAGCTTGCGGAGGGAGTTCTGAGCATATTTGGCCCATAATAGTTAGCAGCTCCAGTCCGACTGATTGCGATGGCAGTATGAACGAAAGAAAAGAGTGAGTTCCTGATTTAGACGTTCCACCTGACCATTGGACTGAGGATGATAACCAGAGGTGAGGCTAACATTGATATTGAGCTTCTGACAGAAGGCAGTCCAGACACGGGAGGTGAATTGTGGTCCCCGGTCAGAGACTATATCCTCAGGGATGCCATAGAATCTGAAGACATAGTTGCATAACAATTCGGCTGTTTCGAGAGCTGTGGGCAGTTTGGGCAAAGGAATCAAACGACAAGCTTTGGAAAAGCGGTCAATCACTGTGAAGATGGTGGTGTGACCCATGGATAAGGGTAGATCAGTGATAAAGTCTATGGCAATGTGAGACCAGGGACGTTGAGATATGGGTAAGGGTTGTAATAAACCGGCAGGTAATTGGTGAGAGGGTTTGGAGGCATTACATGTTGGGCAGTCCCGGACGTAAGATCGTGTCAGCCTGCAATGAAGACCACCAAAAGCGATTGGAGAGTAGATGTATGGTGGCGGCAATACCTGGATGGCCAGAGCTGGGAGTGGAGTGGACCTGAAAAAACGATCAGTTAATAGAAGGTTGGATAAAAATATCTTGTAGGCCTATTTTATTTGATGTACTTTGGGTAATATTTATTAATGATAAACTTCTTTCGAATGCATCGCGCACAGACAGCATTCACATAGACAGCATGCCCTGTTGTTAATATAATAATTTAATAATGTATTAATTTCTATAATAATTAATATAATAATTTCTTAACTCAAAATAAAATATTAATAAATCTCTCTCTGATAATCCCGGGTTACTATGGTCACGCAGGTTTCCCCCCCTCATTTCGATCTTGTTACTTAACGTTCTATATGTAAATGGCATAAATACAATCATAAAGTCAAAACTTTATTAGCATAATTGTCAGGCATTAACAAAATATAGCCTTAACCATTTATTAAAATAATAATAGCCTAATAATAATAATAGGCTAATAATAAATTATAAGTGACTTAGGGCTATATTTTATATTTATTTTGTATCGCTTTGCCTAACATTCAGTAGGCCCTATATGCTAGTATTTGCTATATTTTGCAAATACTGTAAACGACAATTATGCCAATAAAGTTTTGATAGAAGTTTTGATTGTATTAATGCCCGTGTGTGACGATAAATGATTTACAAATGAAACTACATGAATATATAGGCTAGTCTATTAATTAAAACAGTATGTCAAATTCAACCTTTAAACTGCAGTCCAGTAAAAATCCCAGTCATTTAGCATATTCAAATTTTTACTGTATTATTTGCATTCAAAACTTTAAGTAAAGAGATAGAAATTAAGGTAAAAAAATGACGAATACAAAGGAATGATACAAATATTACAGAAAAAAAGAGGATCAGTTAATGGACTTACAAGACTGGGATGCATGAAATGTTTGTAGGACTATTTGATATACTTTATGTAATATTTATTAATGATCAACTTCTTTTGAATTCTGTCTACATCAGGCACAGACAATCGCATAGACAGCATCGCATAATATTATCATTTAATATTGTATTAATTTCTATAATAATTAATATAATAATTCCTTAATTCAAAATAAAATGGTAATAAATCTATCTCTGATAGTCCCGGGTTACTACGGTCACACAAGTTTGTTTACACATTAAAATCGTGGCCACGAGAAGCGCATGTTGTTTCCTCAACATAATAAGATGTGGCCACGAGAAATGGATGTCGTTCCCTCATCATAGCATCTCGACATAAGGATGTCGTTACCTCGATAAAATGATCTCGTGGCCACGACATAATATCATGTTCCCACGAGTTGATATGTCGTGGCCACAACAAACTTAAGTGAACCGAAGGTGTCTTCTCCCAGTCACCGTATAAAACAACCAACAAGAACTACTGCAGTGTATTCCTGCCCCTCAAATGCAAAAATAAGTTAATTTATCGAATGATTGATCAAATTGAACCATTAAAGGAAATCTGTGATGACCCTTTTTACAATATGAAATATGAGTTGGTGTCCCCAGAATGTGTCTGTGAAGTTTCAGCTCAAAATACCCCACAGATCATTTATTATATCATTTTGAAAATACCTATTTTGAGTGGAAGCAGAAACAGGCTGTTTTAGTGCATGTCTCTTTAAATGCAAATGAGGTGCTGCTCCCCGCCCCCTTTTCCAGAATAGGGCTGTGCCTTTACAGCTCTACCTCAGATGAGTCTCAGGAGACTAGTGTAAATTGACTGACAGTGCCATCTGCTGTTTTTGGGAAAGTAAGTTGCTCAGTTGCATTTGTGAGAAAATCAAGCCAAGCTTCCTCATAAAAAGGCAACTGAGTCTCACAGTTGTAATACACAATACATATATTTGTCCATACCACTGCATTTTCTCTCAAATAGTTTTGTATTTGTGTTTGTTTGAAAGTTGAGTTTTTCTTTGCTAAGCAGATTGTGTTTATTTGCAAAACGCTGGATTTGTTTGATGAATATTGGCACAAAATTCACTCCTCTTCATCAATGTTTCATGAAGTGATGCCATCTATTGCAGATTTTTGATTGATGACTCTATTCATTCTCTCAGATGATGTTGTAGAAGAGCAGAACGAAAGTAGAAAAAGGACAGGCTTCATATTTTTTTTGAGATTTTGAAAAGACTCTTTATTTAAATGTCAGAAATCAGTGAAAAAAGCAAAATGTTGATATTTGTCAGATATTATTAATAAGAACCGCTCTAGATCAAAGACTCTCTTCAAAATTATTACTGCTACTCTCAATCCTTTGGCCTGTCTTTTTCCCGGGGTTTCTTCTCCATCGTGTGAAGAATTTTTATTATTTTTTGATAGTAAGATTAGCGATCTCTTGTTTGGGGATAACTTCCTCTTCTTTTAACCCGTTTAACCCCTCCATCTCCACTATCTTTTTGAGTCAGTTTGAACTAGTCTCAACTTCAGATTTACTGGAAATAGTTGAATAGCTTAAGCAAAATCATCCAGCTCGTCTTTGGATATTCTCCCCCATTTTTTATTGAAGCAAGTTTCTGTATCTTCTGATTATAATTAATCGCATTTTAGAAACTGGCAATTGTGCCTGACTGTTTAAAGCATGCTGTAGTCTACCCACTGCTTAAAAACAGAATCTGGACTCATCACTTTAACAAACTTCAGGCCCATTTCCAATCTGCCTTTTATCACCAAGATTGTGTTTTTACAGTTACAATGTTTTTTTCAGCTGATAATTCAGTGTTTGAAACATTTCAGTCAGGTTTTGGTAAATGTCATTCTACTGAGACTGTGCTTTTGGAGGGTCTTAATGATATTTTAATATCATGTGATTTGGGTGATTTTGCAGTCCTTGTGCTCTTAGACTTGATGACTACTGTCACGGAACCCGGAACCCGGTGTGATGTCTTTCTAACTAACCTCTCACTGTTATTTGAGTTTCAGCCAGCACGTTATCCCTCCGACCGCAGCAGGATCGCTCTCCTCATCTCTCTCCTCACCGGGCAGGCAGCTGAGTGGGCTGCGGCGGTCCTGAAAGCTGACGGGATCGCTGCTCACTCCTATCCCGAGTTCACCAACCAGCTCAGGGCCGCCTTCCAACACCCTGAGAGCGAGGTGGAGGTGGATTCCCGTTTATACCACCTGAGGCAGGGCGAGCGCAGCGTCAGCAAGTACACAATGGATTTCCGCACACTCGCAGTTCAAACACAGTGGAGTGACGCGGCGCTCCGCACAGCCTTCTACGAAGGACTGTCCACCCGTCTGAAAGACGAGCTGGCTGTGCGTGAGCTGCCGGCCACCCTGGAGGGCATGATCCAGCTAGCCCTCCGGGTGGATCAACATATGGGTCACACATCTAAACGTTTCTCTCATCTCTCCACAGGCTCCACCCTCCGTCACCGCCATCCGGATCAACCCTTCACCCACGCTGTCGCTGCGCCATCTCCTCCTCCACCGGCCGTTCCAGAGCCGGAGCCGGGGAACCCATGCAGATAGGGCGCACCTCCCTGACGGCAGCAGAGAGGGCTAGACGCTACCGCGAAGGTCTATGTGCCTATTGCGCCTCCCCTGATCACCACCGTGCCATCTGCCCTCTGCATCCGGGAAACGGCCAGACCAGGTGAAGAGGGGGAGGTCTTCATCTGGTTCCGCTGCCATCCAATCCTACCCCGCCGATTCCCGGCTGCTCCTTCAGGTATCAATCCTCATGGGCCACCGACGGATCGTGACCACCGCATTTGTTGACTCAGGTGCGGCTGGGAATTTTATCGATCAGGCTTATGCTGCCCAATTGGGGATTGAGACTGAGGTGTTATCCCAGCCTTTAAACATAACAGCCATTGACGGTCGCCCCCTCAACTTCAGCCCCGTCACCCAACGCACCAAAGAACTTCACCTACTCATCGACAACCACTCTGAAAAGATCCACCTCTTCATCACCAAGATCACATCACCGCCGATCATCCTGGGACATCCTTGGCTCATTATGCACGATCCATTCATCTCCTGGACCACCAACAGAATTGTCCACTGGGGGGCGACCTGTCAGGAGCTCTGTCTCCAGGCGAAGGCTGGGACGTGTTCAGGGGAGTCCGAGGTCCCCGATGTCAAGCTGGAGGGGATCCCCGTTCCGTACCGCGACCTGGCCGAGGTTTTTAGTAATAGACGTGCCGTTCGCCTACCACCTCACCGCCCTTACGATCTTGCTATTGATCTCGTGCCGGGCGCGGTACCTCCCCGCGGCCACCTGTACTCCCTGTCGGCCACCGAACATCAGGCGATGGAGGAGTACGTGGCTGAAGGACTCCGGGCCGGCACTATCCGTCCTTCCAGCTCCCCGGCGGCCGCGGGCTTCTTCTTCGTGAAGAAGAAGGACGGGGGTCTCCGCCCATGTGTCGACTACCGGGGGCTCAACCAGATCATGATCAAGAACCGCCATCCACTCCCTCTTACTAACACCGCCCTGGACGCCCTCTCTGGTGCCCGCTTCTTCACGAAGCTGGACTTACGGAGCGCATACAACTTGGTCCGCATCAGGGAGGGTGATGAGTGGAAGACGGCCTTCATAACCCCCACTGGCCACTACGAGACCCTGGTTATGCCGTTTGGTCTGTGCAACAGCCCGTCCGATTTTCAGCAGTTCATCAATGACGTCCTCCGGGACATGCTGGGTAGGTGGTGCTACGCCTACTTGGACGATATCCTCGTTTACTCGAAGCACACCCAGCATGTCCGAGCAGTACTTCGGAGGTTGCTGGCCCACCAGTTGTACTGCAAGTTGGAGAAATGTGCCACCAGCACACCACCACATTCCTTGGCTTCGTAATATCTTCTCAGGGTGTGGCCATGGATCCCCAGAAGCTGGAGGCTGTGCGTTCGTGGCCCCTACCCACGTCGCTCAAACAGCTGCAACGTTTTCTGGGGTTCGCCAATTTCTACCGGCGATTTATCCAGGGCTTCAGCGCAACTGCAGCACCTCTGACTGCTCTCACCAAGCCATCACGAGGAGAATTCCAACTTACACCCGAAGCCATCCAAGCATTCAAGAAGCTATGCCATCTGTTCACCACCGCTCCAGTCCTCATCCATCCCAACCCGGCTAAACCTTTCGTTGTCGAAGTGGACGCTTCCGATGTGGGCGTAGGGGCGGTCCTCTCACAACGTGGTCCAGACGAGAAACTACACCCCTGTAGTTTTTTCTCGAGAAAATTCAATCCCACTCAGCAGCGTTACGGGGTAGGGGACCGTGAACTGTTGGCCATCAAGTGGGCTCTGGAAGAATGGCGTCACTGGCTCCAGGGCGGCAGCGACCCATTTACCGTCTGGACTGACCACCAGAATCTCACCGTCATCCGCCAGACCAAACAGCTTAACCCCAGGCAGGCGCGGTGGGCCTTATTCTTCGAGCACTTCCATTTCCACCTCTCCTACCGGCCCGGCTCGAAGAATACTAAAGCAGACGCCATCTCCCGCCAACATCAGCGCGGCACCATCTCCTCGGAGCCCGCGCCTGTCCTGCCTCCTCACATCATCTTGGCTCCTCTCCAGTGGGGGTTAGAAGAGAGAGTCCGCCAGAGTCACGGCCTGGAACCTCCTCCACCCTAGACCCCCGCTGGGCGACTCTTTGTACCTGACCACCTCCGCAGAGAAGTTCTCCAGTGGGGGCACGATTCCACTTTGGCAGGACATCAGGGGGTCCAGAGAACCATCTCGTTTATCGACCAGGCGTTTTGGTGGAGGACGTTGAGGAGAGACGTACAGGAGTACGTCGAGGCATGTAACATCTGCGCTCGCTCCAAAACCTCCAACTCTCCATCGACCGGCAAGCTGCAGCCCCTCCCCATCCCCAAACGCCCCTGGAGTCACATCTCAGTCGATTTCGTGACTGGACTCCCTGACTCGCAAGGCAAGAACACCATCCTGACCATTGTGGATCGTTTCTCGAAGGCTGTGCACCTGGTGGCTCTCACCGGACTCCCCTCTGCCAAGACCACCGCTGAGCTGATACTCGAGCACGTAGTCCGCTTGCATGGGTTTCCCAAGGACATCGTCTCGGACAGAGGGCCCCAGTTCACGGCCAAGTTCTGGCAGGCCTTCTGCCGTCTGGTCGGCACCACCTCCAGCCTATCGTCCGGTCACCATCCTCAGACGAACGGCCAGACGGAGCGGGCCAACCAACAACTGGAGCGCTTTCTTCGATGCTTTGCGGGTGAACATCAGCGCTCCTGGGCGCGCTACCTCGTCTGGGCCGAGCTCTCCAACAACTTACACACCTCTTCGGCCACCAAGCTAAGCCCATTCGAGGTATGCTACGGGTACCAACCTCCGGTGTTCGAACATCAAGAACCGGAGGTTGACGTCCCGTCCGCCCCAACAGTTGGTCCGCCGGTGCCGGCGGCTCTGGAATCACGCCAGGACTGCCATTCAGAGAGCCAATCAACGCTACACCACCCAACACCGCCGCCGGCACCCTCCGGGACGATTGTTCCACGTGGGTGACAGGGTTTATCTCTCCACACGCAACATCAATCTGAAGTCGGACTCAAAAAAACTCACCCCACGATTCATCGGACCCTACAAGATCACTCACCGACTAAACCCTGTCACCTTCCGGCTCCAGCTGCCTGCTTCCCTCCGGATCCATCCTGTATTTCATCAATCCCAACTTAAACATGTCTTCTTCTCCCCTCTGTCTTCCCAGGTCACTGCCCCTCCCCCGGTCCGGATCATCGACGGTGGTCCTGCATACACCGTCCGGAGGATCCTTGACTCGCGAACCCGGGGCCGTGGCACCCAATACCTCGTCGATTGGGAGGGCTACGGTCCGGAGGAGCGTTCTTGGGTCCCCGGGCGGTTCATCCTGGACCCCACTCTCATCCAGGACTACCGTCGTCGGGTATCCTCCGTTCCGGGACCGTCAGGTGCCGGTCCTGGAGGCGGGGGTACTGTCAGACGTACCAGATCACGTGAGGTCACGAGGACCCGGAAGTAACTTCACGCAGGTATTTAAGCAGGAAGCAGGTGTTGTTTTGCACCAGACATTGAGTTCATGCTCGACTCCACGTCAGGTCTCTTCATCGCTTCAACTCACGTGAGTAAACTCTCTGCTCTACGGAGCGCTTATCTACCTGTCTGTGTGCGTGTGAGAACGCGGATTTCTTGGTGGAAATCTCAACTCCTTATCGGAGCGTTCTCAGACCAACTGCGTGATTTACCTGCTCACTCGTGCACTTCCGCGTTTGAGTTTTCCATCACGCTACAAGGGGACTCATCTCGACCATTCATTTCTCGTCCAGCCTCCGTGACAACTACTTTTGATACAGTCGATACTGTAGTTGATGCTGTTCTCATTGACCATTTAGAACATTGCATTGGTTAAGAGATGTAGCTTTAGATTTAAATTGTATTTTACAAATTGGAGTTTTTCAGTCAAGATGGGTGATCTTCACTCAAATAATGACTGTTTGCCCTGTGGGGTCCCCCAGGGTTCTATTTCAGCTCCTTTGCTCTTTTCTCTCTATATGCTCCCTCTTGGCTCGATTTTTAGAAAACATGGTTTGTCATTTCACTGTTATGCGGATCACACCCAGGTTTATTTGACTCGCCTGTCAAACGCAGTTCTGTGGGTCTTGAGTCTCTCATGGCATGTTTAGTGGATGTAAAGGCTTGTCTTTCATTATTATTGTTTTTTTTTTTTTTCATTGAAAATAAAACTGAAATTATTGGTTTCAGTCCGAGTTTTCAGATTCCCAAAATTGGATTTGGGTGGGATGATGGTTTAAAGTAGTCAAAGTTGTAAAATTTTGCTTCTTGTTTATAAATCTTTAAATGGTTTGGCCCCCACTTATCTCTGTGAGTTATTGACTGAGTATCAACCCACTAGATTTCTTTGGTCTTCCAACCAGGATCTATTGTTTACTCCTAAGCCGAGGCTTAAATGTATGGCAGATTGTGCTTTTTGTGTTGCTGCCCCCAGGATTTAACGCCTTGCCATTATCCATTAGACAAGCTTCTTCTCTTTTTAAGTCCAGGGTAAAGACTTTTTTTATTCTTTAAAGCATATATTATGGGATATTTGTAGGATTTTACAACTTTTCTGTTTGTTTTCTGTGTTTTTCTGTTTTTTGATGACTTGTTGGAAAGCATATTGGTCAACGGAAATTGTAATTAATTGTGCTATATAAATTGTCATAAAAATAATAATAATAATAATAATAATAATAATAATAAGATTCCCTTACCACATCACTGAGGGAGCGAAATCTGATGCTTTTGAGCAATGTTGCTTGGGCACTTACCCATTGAGAATGGGTAACTGTAACAGGACTCCAGGGAAGCGTGTAAGATCCAGATGCGAGCTTTATAAAAACACAGCATAGTCAAGACAGGCAGGGTCGATCTCTAAACAAACAGTAACACATAGGCAAGACAAAAGCAAGATCCAAAATAAACAGGCAGAAGGTGAAAGTCCAAGTGAGCAGTCCAAAAGTAACAAATAAACAAGGCTATGAAACTAGGCAAAAACTATGGCAAGGAAACAGAACAAAACAATGGCAAAAACAAGGCAAAACTATGACAAGAAACAAAACCGTGAAAATAGCAAAACAAGGCAATGAAATAGGAAAACCGCTTGGTAGAGTCCGCACAGGCAAAACAATACTTCGCGGAGTCTACTACAATACTTCGGGGAAGTAACCCATAAAATAGCAGAGGGAGCGGGAACAGTCAGTGCATGGGTGAGGGCTCCCTCTGCTGGCGTGGCGTTACAGAATCGCCCCCCCAGGAGCGACTCCTGGTGCTCAAGCAACAACAGTCCAGGAGGGTGGGGGAACAGAGGCAAAACAGGGGGTGGGACGGGGGGCCAGGTCCGTGCAGAGGAGGTGGGCCTGGATCGTGGAGCAGGGACAGACAGTGCCATGGTGGAGCAGGCAGAACAGGCAGCCATGGCGGGGCATGCAGAGCAGGTAGCCATAGTGGGGCATGCAGAGCAGGCAGAACAGGGAGCCATGGCGGGACAGACAGAGCAGGCAGAGCAGACAGGAGCAAAAATATCCACAATGGAACTAATGACATCCATAGCAGCACATAGGGCTCATGATTGGCCTCCTTGGCCATGACATGACAGGCAGAGAGTTCATGATAGGCCTCCTTGGCCGTGACATGATGGGCAGAGAGTTCATGATTGGCCTTCTTGACCGTGACATGGCGGGCAGAGAGTTCATAATTGGACGCCGCCCCCATAGAAGGTTCTGTAGCCGGAGCCACCACCTCCGGGGGCATTGGCACAGACTCGTGGTTAGACGTGGCAGTGAGTTCATGGGTGGACGCCACCTCCTTAGGAGGTTCTACAGAGCATGCTGACACCTCAAGAGGTATTGGCGCAAACTCGTGGGCAGGAAAGGACTCTGGCACAGACCCATGGACAGACGAGGCCTCAGGAGCAGACTTGTGGACAGACGAGGCCTCTGGAGCGGACTCGTGGACAGACGAGGCCTCTGGAGCAGACTTGTGGACAGACGAGGCCTCTGGAGCAGACTCGAGGACAGACGAGGCTTCTGGAGCACAGTGTGTGGCCCAGACGCTCAAAATGGCAACAGCCATTACAGGCAACACAGTAGATAGTGGGATGCCTGCCGGTCTTGAGGGTGTGGACGGTGCGGACATGTGGCTTGGGAGCGCGGGCTCTGCGTGGCTTGGGAGGGTGGGCTCTAGAGGATCAGCTGAGACACGACGAGGCTCTAGAGGATCAGCTGAGACACAACGAGGTTCTGGAAGATCAGCTGAGACACGACGAGACTCTAGAGGATCAGCTGAGATGTGACGTGACTTTGGGAGGTCAGAGGGGACTTGGTGAGGTTCTGTACTAGCAGCCATGTTGTGAAGAGGTTCTGTTAGGATCGTAGCTGTTTCTTGACTTGATTCAGGAGGGTCTGTTGTGACTGGACTTGACTCTGGAAGGTCTGCCGTGACTTGACTTGACTCAAGGAGGTCTGCCGTGACTTGACTTGGCTCAGGAAGATCAACTGTGACTTGACTTGGCTCATGAAGATCTGCTGTAAATTGGTTTGGCTCATGAAGATCAACTGTGGCTTGGCTTGGCTCTGGTGCAGACTCTGGAAGGGCGGCCGTGACAGGTGCAGACGTGGCGTGAGCAGGCCCTGGAGCGGCAGGCGTGGTGTGAGCAGGTCCTGGAGCGGCAGCCGTGGCGTGAGCAGGCCGTAGCTTGGCAGGCGTGACGTGAGCAGTTTGTGGTATGGGGGGTTACTGCTGGATTGCGGGGTCTCTCGTCCACAATCCTAACAGTAAAAGCAACAGCAACAAAGCAAAGTCGATGTATTGTTCTAAAGTCCAGTGTATTTTCCCTCCAGGTAATTGTGAACAAATGGGTTCATTTAGTCCATGGCGAAAAATGTCTTTAAGCGCCACATCATTGAAAGCCACCAAGTGGCACAGTCCACAAAAGTCGACAACATAGTCTTCAGTGGGCTGGTTACCTTGGCGGAGGCAGAAGAGGTGTGATGCTGGATCCATGGTTATCTGTGTTCCTGAAAGCCGCTGGATCTTTGGGTGGTGAAGTATTCTGTAACGGGTCTCCAGGGAAGTGTGTAAGATCCAGATGCGAGCTTTATTAAAACACAGCGTAGTCAAGACAGGCAGGGTCAATCTCTAAACAAACAGTAACATGTAGGCAAGACAAAATCAAGATCCAAAATAAACAGGCAGAAGGTCAAAGTCCAAGTGAGCAGTCCAAAAGTAACAAATAAACAAGGCTATGAAACTAGGCAAAAACTATGGCAAGGAAACAGAACAAAACAATGGCAAAAACAAGGCAAAACTATGACAAGAAACAAAACCGTGAAAATAGCAAAACAAGGGAATGAAATAGGAAAAACGCTTGGTAGAGTCCACACAGGCAAAACAATACTTCACAGAGTCCTGTTTGGTTTAGGCCACCTTAAATGGCCACCAAACAGGAAGTAACTCATGCTGGCATGGCATTACAGTAAGAAGTTTCTGTCTGGATTTAGATTGGTCGAGGGCCCTGCGTCTCACCTGGTTGCCTGTTGATGGCAACATTGCCAATATTTACTCCATGTATTATCAGCTTGATGCACTTTTTCACATGCGTGCAGAAAAAGGCTTATCAAAAAAGTTACTGGGTTGTCTTTTTTCACATTTTCCATGTTGGTAGATGCACTGGTGATCCCATTATAGCACTTAAACACAGAAAAATTCATATTTTCATGACGTTACCTATAAAACAAGCTGCTCAAATCATTAATTTGTGAATCAGATTACACTTGGCATTGGGCAAGATGTGTGCAGTGCAAATGAAGATGTTGCGGTAGCTTGTGCGGGTCTCGTGCGGTCAAAGAACTCAAACAGACGTGAGAAGCACATCAGTCGATTGAAACACATCTAGCCTCTCTTTCATGTTCAGTGATAAAATGATATTGAAATCAACTGATAACAAACTAAAGCAGTAGTGTACATTTAATATTATTGGTTCTTTAAAACTGATGAATATCAGAACACAACCGCTATGGCTTAACATGTAAAACTCATAAGATGTGACATTAGCACAGTCACTGCTCTCAGAGTCAATAAGTGTTTCCCTTTATGTGATCTACTCTTCAGTAAAATGATAAAAGAAAAGAAAAAGAAAAGAAAAGAAAAGAAAAGAAAAGAGAAAAGCATAAACTCTTTTAAATATCAAACATAAGATTATTGAACATTAACAGGTCGTTCCCTTTACTGATAAAATAAATAAATAAATACATAATAAAAATAACATAAAATAACATTTTTAACATTTACTCTCCTTATCCAGTCCTATGTAAAGCGTGGTGGGAAATCGTAATCCACAGAATTAACAAGATCATTTTAAGGTACTACAATTTAATTTTTCAAGAAATTCATTTGACACAAGATGTGGTAACATGTCCACTGAAAACAAATTAGAGTGTTTGTTGTGTAATTATGTTGGTATATACACTGACAGGGTATTTCCCTTTACTAGCAATAAAACACACACATTCACAGTCTCAGTCTAAATTAATAAATATTTTATTGATAGTATTATATATGATTTAATTCTCTTATAATGACTAACATAGTTTTTAGTTTAATTCTTTTTCTTTTTTTCTTTTTTTTTCATTTCAGTTAATTGAATCCATGAGATGAAAGCACAAAGGGGTTAAATAAACTATACATTCAGCTCATCAGAAACTCCACCCTCTCACAACCTTTAACCTTTACCAGGAAGTGTCTAGTCTTATGATTTCTCCATTACATATTATACTGAAAGCTGAAAAGAGTGTTGTGGAGATCAGAGAAGGACACTATAAAATAGGATTTTGGAGAAGTGTATTGAACAGAATTGATTTTAATTAGGGGCCAAGCACCGAAGGTGCGATGGCACCTATTGTATCCGTTGGCGTTCTTATTATTCTTCTTCTTCCGTTTCTTCCGCTCTGGAAGTCTATGGCAGCCCATAGAACCGATTGCGGGAAAGTTGTGAAATTTGGCACACTGATAGAGGACAGTCCCATCATTGACCATAGCAAATTTGGAGTCTCTAACTCAAACTCTCTAGTGCCACCACCTGTCCAAAATTTCAATAATTTTATGCTAATAACCTTTGAACCGTAAGGCACAGAATCAAAATTCTTTTTTCTTCTGAATCCTTGGCTCTTGCCGAGTCGAATGAAGTCCAAAATTCAAAAAACGTAAGGTTTAGTTTTTTTTCTATAAATTTTTGTTCGTAAAACATACTTTTTCGAACTTGTCCTAGACGGTTTGTCTGATTTTCACCAAAATTGGCTCAGATCATCTTCAGACCATGCTGGCAAAAAGTTATGGAATTCAAGTTGATTAGTCAAACCGTTTTCGAATGATGCGCGAACGATTTCTACGAAAAGCACGCAAAAATGGATGTGAGGCTATATCTCCGCAACGGTTTGGCATATTGAGGCCAAACTTGGTGTCTGTTATAACAAGCATGACCTGAGACTACCTGCAGTGTTTCGGCGCAGTGCCACCTAGTGGTCAAGATATGAAAAATGGCTATTTTTGCTTATAACTTCTGAATAGTTAGGCCAAAAGTCATGAAACTGGTCTCTTTAGATTCGGTGCATCATGCCGAGTCGAACCATATCCAATTTTCCCATGTCAGCCAATTTGGGTGTCGGCCATATTGAATTTTGTCCAAAAATGCTATATTTTACAAACGTATTGACGTATCATTACAAAACTCGGTATGTGTCTTCGGCACCATGCCCTGACAGTACTCAAAAAGTTTGGGGACAGCACCACCTTGTGGTCAAAAGTTATAAAGGAATTTACAAAAATGCTAATAACTTCTGTTTACATTAGCCTATTGTAATGAAACTGTCAATAGAATCCTTGGGTCAAGCCGAGAACATTGATACCCATTATGCCAAATTTGGCCAAACTTCTTGTCCGCCATTTTGATGAATCTACAAAACCTTTTTTTCAAACTCCTAGACCGTTAGTCCGATCTTCACCAAATTTGACTCAGATCATCTTCAGACTATGCTGGCAAAAAGTTATGAATTTTGTGTCGATATATGAAACGGTTTTCGTTTAGCGCATCAACGAATTTGCTGGAAAGATGCCAAACTGCATCTGAGGCTGTACCTCTGCAAAGCCTTGACATATTGACACCAACTTTTATATGTGCTATTGTCACCACACCCTGACCACGCCACATCAATTTGGTAACAGTGCCACCTACTGGTCAGAAGTAATACGCCATTTATTAAACATTAATAATGAATTTTTGAAAATGCTAATAACATTAGCCTATCGTAATACAACTGGTCTCAAAATATTCCTTGGGTCCTGCCGACAACATACATACCAATTATACCATAGTTGGCCAAACTTCCTTTCCAATTCCAATTCCGATTTACACCAAATTTGACTCAAATCATCTTCAGACTGTGCTGACTCAAAGTTATGGATTTTGTGTCGATAAACAAAACTGTTTTCATACAGCACCACTAAACAGTTGAGGTATGATGCCAAAATGATTCTGAGGCTGTATCTCTATAAAGCTTTGACATAATGACACCAAACTTTGTGTGTGTCATTGCTACTTCACACAGAACAAATCACATCAATTTGAAAACAGCACCACGTATTGGTCAAAAGTGATAAGCCATTAAATTCTATTACTATTGATATCATCCTAATATGGCTTTAATTTCTCATTGTTGAGGTCGGTCTGTTGCTCCTTGCCGTGCTTAGCTCCTCACTCTGCCCCTTTTGTGCTTGGTCCCGCAATTGCTGCTTGCAGCTATATTTGTAATTGTAATTGTTATTTCCAAACATAAGTTCAGACAGTGAAAGTTAATTCACGATTGTTACAGCTTTTACACAAAGAGGAAATGGATGCAAACTCTTCTGAAGATCTTTCTTGTCCCGTGTGCTGTGAAATCTTCAAGGATCCTGTTCTTCTGTCCTGTAGTCACAGTTTTTGTAAAGAGTGTCTTCAACAGTTCTGGAAGACCAAGAAAACTCAGGAGTGTCCTGTCTGCAGTAGAAGATCCTCAAAAGAGATGCCTCCACGTAATCTAGCGTTAAAAAAACTTATGTGATTCACTGATAAAGGAGAAAATGAGAGTCGTTCATCAGGATCTGAGGAGATCTGCAGTTTACACAGTGAGAAACTCAAACTCTTCTGTCTGGAGGACAAACAGTCTGTGTGTTTAGTGTGCAGAGACTCAGAGAAACACGTCAATCACACATTCAGACCCATCAGTGAAGTGCTTTCATCTCATAAGGTAAGACAAATTTCTTTCATTTCATATGCTAAGCACAGTGCTTTGCTAATAATGCTTGCAACAGATCAGTTGTGTGTACAACACAATGTTCATCCTTTAGATAAATAACAAAACTATTTATGACCTGCAAATTTCAGGAACAAATGGACAGTTTCTTTAGAATGAACATACAACATACATTTAACAATAACTATAAAAACTTCCAGACAAACTAAATCTCATAAGATTCATCTCTGATTTTCATCTTAACTTGTAGAAGGAACTGAATACAGCACTGACATCCCTACAAAACAAGCTCAAACATGCAGAAGAAATGAAAACAGAGTGTAATAAAACAGTTCAGCACATCAAGGTGAGGATATCGAGTAAAGAGTCAAACATTCACAGAGTTTATGATGGACATTAGTGGAGTGAGTGTTAATGCAGATCTGACTGAAGTGAATGTGATGTGATTTCAGTCTCAAGCTGAGCACACAGAGCATCAGATTAAAGAGGAGTTTGAGAAGCTTCATCAGTTTCTCAGAAGTGAAGAAGAAGCTACAATCACTGCACTGAGAGAGGAAGAGGAGCAGAAGAACCGGATGATGAAGGAGAAGCTGGAGGAGATGAACAGACACATCTCAGCTCTTTCACACACAATCAAAGACACTGAGGAGATGATGAAAGCCAATGATGTCTGCTTTCTGAAGGTGACAACTGATTTTAGCTTCATCATTTGTGCACAAAACAACTTTCCAATCAACCAATGTTCAAACTCTTAATTTGAATATGAGAGAAAATGAACAGTTATGAGTGTTTGCACATCCTGATGTTGCTGAGTTAGATGTGTTCCTGAGTCCTGGAACAACATTTTAATCCAAAAATTTAATCTTGACCACATTTATACACCTAAACTTAACCTTACCCATGAGTACTCCCTAAAGTCAGAGGCAATGATAGATGAATGACACTAATGTACAACCACCAAACACTGATTGTAAGCCTAAACTTCACAAAAACTATAAACTGATTTTTCAAATCTGATTGGTTAATCACAATGTTGTTCTGGGGTCAACAAAGATCTTGGTCCAGGAACATGTCTTACTTGGTAAAATCAGGTTCTGCATGAGTGTTTGATGAGATATTAAAATGTTTTTCAAACTCTGTATTTTCTGTATATTCTAGAACTTTAACGTCATGATGGGAAGGTAAGTTGATCTGTTCATGTTTCTTCTCTCAGTGAATCTGAACTCAAATCCACTGCAGTTCTGACTCCTGAATGTTCTTCCAGAGTCCAGATCTCACAGCCGGATCCACAGATGAGTTCTGGAGCTTTGATTCATGTGTCACATTACTTGAGTAACCTGCCGTTCAGAGTCTGGAAGAAGATGCAGGAAACTGTCCAACACAGTGAGTCTCCAGCAGATCTGACACCAGCAGACACCAGTACAAAAGATTCAACATTTTAGATATAAACGACAGACCGCTTAACTGTAAAGTTTGGAGCATGACAACAGAGTTGAGGATCCAAATGCAGCTTTTATTAAGAGTGTGGTCAGACAGGCAGGGTCAATCACCAACAAACAAGAATAGTCCAAGAGAGTAATCCAAAAAACAGGCGTAAGATCAGGCCGGGCAGCAAAGAATCAAAACACAGAAACAGTCCAAGAGCAAAAACACATAGGCGAGGAAACAAAGAAACACGGAAACTAGAAACACACTACAGGCTAACAATAATCAGCGAACTTGGAGAGTGAGTGAGCAACTTATTTACTAGACAAGGAAAACACATGACAAAACAAACCAATGAGAAGCAGACACATGCAACTGAGAAACCAATCAGAACATAACACACAAGGTGTGTTCACCTCAATGCAGCGCTGCGCAGCTTGATCATATTCTGACTTGAAGCAGTGCATGCCGGTTAGAAATTTTGTCCGACTTGAGGTGGAGCCTCAAGCCCCTTGTGACTGTCACGTGTGGCATTAAAGTACCGCGATAGCGATTCAAGAGCAGCCGACTGACTCAGCTGGCGCAGTTTCTTCAGAGCGGCTGCAGGAGCTCTGATGACCACGTGGCTGTTTCACAATTGGTTAGATTCACTGCATGACAACGATCATGTGTGTTTTGGGTTTATTCTAACATTCTCAAGTCCGATAATGCTCACAAATCTGTGTTTATAGAACAATGAAAGTGTTTTTACTGTAGTTGCAATGTTATATTGAGTCAGATCTATCATAAAACACTGATAAAAGCATATGTAACCCCACTTTATTAGTATTTAAATAGTATATGTTATGTTGGACTTCATTCTTGTTCAGATGCCCTGTATTAAGCAGTATATGAAAAGTGTTTCTGTTGCTCATGAAAACACTTTTGAAAAGTCGGTGTATTTGACAAATATTGTGTTTAATTCACTTCATCTTTGATAGAGCATGCAAACACCGCAAGAGTGTCCGACTTGACGCCTCCATTTTCAACTCCACCCGCGACTGCTCTTGGCTACTCTCATTGATCGCCATCTGTAGCTGTAGATCAAGTAGAACACACCTACAGACAAGGGAGACACATGACCAGATCACATGAGGGGCAAGGAACACATGGCAAATGGAGTCCAGAAAACTATAGCAAGAGTCCGGACTAGAGTGCCCTTACATGGAGTTCATGGGCACTCCAGCTGTAAATTGTAACATTAACATTTGATAAAAAATACATTTAATAATCACTATGAAGTTGAGATGAATGTGAACTTTATTTCATAAGATCATATAGCCAGGGATGAGCAGTATTTCAAATACATGTATTTGAAATACAAAATACTATTTTGTATTTAAATACATTTAATCTTAGTATTTTTGTATTTTCAAAATACATAAAATACGTTTTGCCAATCAACCTCTTTATTAGACTGCTGATTTACTGTATCAACTAGTATACACAAATACTAAATACAAATATGCTAAGATTAAATATATTTAATGTCTACAAACACAGTCTGTTTCTCATGGTGTATGTTTATGTATTTAGGTTTACATTTCTAATAGCATCATTTTTTATCCTCTAATCTGATTTTATTCTCTTTGCAGCTCCATTGACTCTAGATCCAAACACAGCACATCCTAAACTCACACTCTCTACTGATCTGACCAGTGTGTCGTATGGTGATGTATATCAAAATCTTCCTAATAATCTAGAGAGGTTTAACACGTATCCATGTGTTCTGGGTTCTGAGGGCTTTAACTCAGGAACACACTGCTGGGATGTGAAGGTTGGAGATAATACATGCTGGATTGTTGGAATAACCACAGCATCAAACCAAAGGAAGGGAGAGGTTTTCTTTAACACTAATGTCTGGTGTGTGTGGTACATGAACAGCAAATACAGCTCACAATCCCCAGAGCAAAGTTTGACTTTCTTGACTGTTAAAGTGAAGCTGCAGCGTGTGAGAGTTCATCTGGACTATGACAGAGGAAAGGTGTCGTTCTCTGATCCTCTAAGTAACATCTGTCTGTGTACATTCACAGCAACCTTCACAGAAACTGTCTTTCCATTCTTATATAATCACTGCACAACTTTCCCTCTGAGGATCTTACCAGTTAAACTGATTGTAACAACAGAAAATCACAGTTAAATTTGATTCTGCTTTTAGAAAAATTCATTAAAAGTGCAAGAATTTACTGTTTATTGTTTTACAAATGATGATCCAATAGCAACACTGCAATCAAAGGAAAATGGGTCTCATTTATCAATCACACTTTAATTATATACAAGTAAAAGCAGTATAGTACAATATAGTATAAGTCATTTAAAAACATAATAAGTTCAATAACTAACTATACAATAAGTACAGTAATTAAATGTTTATATAGACATTTACAAAGATATGTAAGATATGTAAGTCAAATAAAGTGTTTATAGTAATGTTCTTGCCAATGAAATCCTCGCTGAATTTATGTATTTAAAGTACAAGTGCAGTGACAAAATAAGACATAAGACAAAAAAGTTCACGAAAAAAAAAAAACACTGATGACGATGCAACAGGACCCAGTTGTTAATTGGATTTGAGATGTGCTCATTTAGACTCAAAAATGAATGTGAGATTGCAGTTGATTGTGGAGTGATGGGGTTTAACAGGATTAAATGGAGATGTCAGGCATACAGCACTAGAGAAAAGTCTGATAATTTCTCTAGAGCTATGAAAATGTTGTTTAAAATATATATATATATATACACACACACACACACACACACAGATAAATTACTTGACTGCTAGGAATGTGTGTGTGTATATATATTTATTTATTTATTTATGAAAGGAAACCTACATTGGATAATTTACTACCTATGAAAAATTATGTTACCAAAAAACAGAAAATGTGCTCATCTGTAGAGGTCCTTTATTATTTCTCTTTTGGTGGTGTTTGTTTTCTACTACTACTGTACCTGATTTCAGACAGCGAACGAAGAAATCTCACCAGTCACAGCACTGAACTCTGAAAACAATGCGCATTTTTCACACTGCTTTGTTAATCATGTAGAGATGATTATGATTTATGATTTTGTCTATAGACATATAGCTCTGGATCAAAAGAAAATTAATTAGGAACTTGATACATGGTATGAACAGTGTATAGTCAAACAGTGTATATTTGTTATCAAACTCATGATTTAACTATTGTTAAAAAATAACTATTGTTCTTAACTATTTAATAACTTTTGAACCGCTCATCCAATCTTAATGCTTTAAAAAGCATTCACTTTTTTCCCTGTACCACGTTTGTCTCATTTGAATATTCAGAGACTCCGTCGTGAACGTGACTACATCATCACATTTTGATCGCATTGATTCGTCAGAGGAAACCAACGCATGTCTTTCCTCTCAGCCAATCAGGAACGATTTTTGACGCTTAGTCCCACCGCCGTGACCAGATTGGTTCAAACTGTCATCTATTCTACCAATAAACATAGTTTTTGGACTTTTGATCCACCAATTAGCATGCTTTTTTGGAAATTTGAACAAACTCAAAGTGAAAGTAAAGTGTGTCGTGCGAGCATGAAAACAAACACAAAATAACACATTTGCATGAGAGCATTCTCTGAAAAAGCACAGAAAAACACACGACAGAGCACTTTGACACAAAACAAACCCAAAACAAGGATGAAACAGTGGTATATACTGGATAAAGCACTGGAATTGATGTTTTTATGTGTCTATGCCCTGTCCCGTAAAACGCGGAATACAGTCAGTGGATCGATCCATTTGTCTGTTGTATTATGGAAATTCTTCTTATATAGTTCATAAAGATCATTTGCACTATTTTTTTCTGTTGCACTCTGTATATTTTTTTCTCTCGTTTTGTATGTAGTTTGTGAATCATTTGCACTGTTTGTATATTTGTTGCACAAGACCATGTGTGCGGATGTTTTCAGTACTTGCTGCACTGTTTGCGTTTGTTGTTCATATTCTGATTGAAAATATATTTCTCTGAAAAAAACCTCACCTTTTATTTATTTATTTATTTATTTTTTTACTGTGTTTTGTTATTACATAATACTGTTTCCATTTACTTCCTAAACATTTTTGAACACATCTATATTGTCAATAAACTAAATAGACCTGTTTTTCACTAAAAAGCGCCTATAACAATTTTGTAATAAATGGCTATAACTTGCTTGGAGAATGTTAAATGAAGATAAAATTTTATTTGGAAGTGTAAAACACCCAAATACAACTTTCTGAAGAAAAAAAAATCCAAACTTCAGGAGATTTGTTTGAGTACACAGTAAAAAAAACTCCAATTGTTGCTTGCGATTTTCTTAAAATTTTGGAAATTAATTATTTCTTAGAGAAGACAAAAGGAAAATTGGGACGTTAAATTAGCTAGACTGAAATTTCAAGTGCTCCTGTTTACAATAATATATAGCACTTGATGCTGATTGCTAGGTCTGAAAAAAAAAAAAAAAAAAAAACAAAACAAAGAAAAGTGCAGGTGTGTCAGATGCCCGAAAATGTCCTAGATCTTAGTGCTAAATATGAGTATTCATCAGGGGTAGCCAATCCTGCTCCTGGAAAGCTTACCTTTTTGTAAAGTTCAGCTAAACCCTGCTCCAACACACCTGCCTGTAATGTTCCAGTAAACCTGACTGTCTAGGTTAGATGTGTTTATTAACAGAGTTAAACTCTGCACTAGATCTCCAGGAGCAGATATGGCTACAGAACTTCAGACAAAAGCACTCTCTGTGTGTTACAAACTCCCTCTGGTGAACAGACGCATGTAGTGCACTCTTAAAAATATCTCTTCACTAGTCTCTTTATTGGCATCAATGCTTCCATGAAAACCTTTTAAAGGAACTGTTCACCCATAAATTAAAATTCTGTCATTATTTACTTATTCTCAACTTGTCCCCCCAAAAGTTCTTTCGTCCCTTTGAACTTTGGATTATGGAAAGGCTAGTGATAGCAAGCTCCTCAAAAACACATGAACGCACTCAGGCAGATAGGAGACTAACCTGCAACATGATGAGAGATGGCGCTGGTGGAGGATTCAATGCAATGTTGTCAGTTTACCTCATGGCTCATTCACTGCTGAGAAAACATTACAGTACAGTAGGGTATATTATTACCGTAACGGCACCTTTCAATATTGAATGTGCTGATGACGTCTCATGTCTGTGCAAACGGTGTGCAGAGCTATGCATATACATGCATATGACATTTTTATTGGACGAACATTTTATGGAACTACACCTTTTCACAGATGATATAAATTAATTTCGGCCCCCCAGTTAACAGATGACTGCTTGTGCAAATTTGATTTACATCATAAAATAACCATGAGAAAGTGTGCTGAACAACACGACGTTCCCGAATCACAGCCTTTGTCAATGAAGCATGTAATTATTACCGTAGGAACCCAGAGATTTTCCGTCTGTAGCCGCTATGAGGCTGGGGAATGTGTGAAATCCTCCCGCGACCGCACTCCTTAAACCCAGCACAAGTCTCCCTTGCGCCCCCCGGACGGAGGATTTGTTAATCTGCGGTTACCGCAGACACCTTAATACACTACTGCAGTTACTAAGCATGAAAAATTTAAAGTGAAGTAAATCACTTATAGCAGTTGTGAATCGTACTTATTGCTCCCGAATGTCGACCTTTGAAGAAAATCCCTCCTTTGTAGATTTAAAATTTACAGCACATGATCCACGTGATTAGATTATGTTTTAAGCATTTCTTCCCTGCTGAAAAAAACAGCTAAAACCAGTTTAGGCTGGTTGGCTGGTTTCAGCTGGTTTAAGCTGGAAGTAGCTGGTTTTAGTTGGTCTCCCAGCCTTGCCAGGCTGGTTTTACCTGGAAGTAGCTGGTTTTAGCTGGTCTTCCAGCCTGGCCAGGCTGGTTTTAGCTGGTTTTAGCTGGAAGTAGCTGGTCTCCCAGCCTGACCAAGCTTTGGTCCATTTGACCTAATTACAAATTAATCAGTTTGTTTCACTTACTGACAAGGTTCAACTCAAAGTAAGTTTAGTATCATAATTAGGTAGGCTAGATGATACAGCTTAAATTATTCTGGTTTTTAATGATAATATATCTGAGAAGAGTCTAAAATAAATTGTAGTATAAAGTATAGCATAAAATCAAGCTAGCACTCAAAAAATCAGCATAGAACTCAAATCAGATTAAATTATTGTCTGAAGAAATACATTCACCATAGTTGTATGACCAAATATAGTCACCTCACTGTTAGACATTTCTGTAATTTCTACAGTTATTAACTGTATATCACCCAGTGTCACGAATGTGGTCGGTGCTCTGCGGACTACCCACCACCAGATGTCACTCTCACCTTTTCGTTCACGCCGGACTGTCACTCTGTATCTCGGACTGCATCTCCCATCCTCCACCGCACTGATTGCGTCAACCCCCGTGACCAATCAGGCTTTCTATAAAAGCCCCAGACCTTCCCAGTTCATGTTACGGATTGTAGTAGTTTCCTAGTGTTTCCTAGTGTTTCCTAGTGTTTCTCGATCTCTCGCCTGTCTGACTATTCTCTCGGATCACCCTTCACAGACTTTGTTCGCCCCCGATTGGACTTACGCCTGTTTCACGGACTCCTATTGTGCTTCGCCTACGATATCCCTGTCTGCTATGTTGTTTGACCCTGCCAGTTCGACCATGTATCTGTCTCATCCCTTTAATAAAAGCGCGCATGTGGATTCGCTCGTCTCTCATCACTCACTCTCCGTTACAGAACAATCCGTCACGGCAGGATCCAGCAGCTTTTCAACCGGACATTCAGAGAATATGGACTTTGACTTCACTCTCTTCAGGATCAAACAAGGACAACGTTCACTCAACCAGTATATCCGTGAGTTCCTAGCCTTAGCTAACTATTCTACTCTCCCGGACTGCACCATAATTGAGATCTTTTGTGATGGCGTGAATGAGCCGTTAAAAGCGAGGCTGAGACGCGAGGGTCCGCGCTCTTCGCTAATGGCTTTCATGAACTTTGCGTTTATGTGTGTGGGCTCGCCGTGTACTGTGGGAGTCGCGGAGGAGGAACGCGACAACGCGGACATGGCAGCCGCGGACCCCTCTCGCAGATTGGCGGTCACGCCGGATCACGACGCTACAAACAAGTTTACCGCCTGGATCGCTCGTGAAATGGCGGCCGTGTCGGAGCGCACTCATGCTATGGCGGCGTCAGCAGAGCCCGCGCACAAGATGGAGGCCGCGCCGGAGCGCGTTAACGCGGTAGCGGCGACAGCGGTGCCCGTTCACAAAATGGCGGCCGCGTTGGAGCGCGTCCACACAATGGCGGTGACTGCAGAGCCCGTTCACAAGACGGCGGCGAAAACAGAGCTCTGTCACGTCACGGCTGCCATACCAGAGCCATATAGTGTTGCAGCTGCGTTTCCTGAGTCAAGTCAAGTGTCCAAGTCAAGTCAAGTGGCAGCTGTATTTCCTGAGTCAGGTCAAGTGTCCAAGTCAAGTCAAGTTGAAGCTGTATTTCCTGAGTCAAGTCAAGCTTCCAGGTCGCGTCAAGCTACGGCTACTGTTCCAGTGTCAGGTCAAGTCAGAGCTGCCTTTCCTAAAGCAAGTCAAGTTAATGCTGTGTTTCCTGTGTCAAGTAAAGTCAGAACTGTTGCTCCGGTTTCAAGTCAAGTTACAACCGCCGTTCCTGAACCAAGTGCCGTCAAGATGGCCGTCATCCCAGAGCCTGTTCACAAGATGGCTGCCCTCCCACAGCCAGCTCACATGATGGCCCACGTGCTGGACTCACCTCTAATGGCTGTATGGGCAGCCAAGATGGAGCTCCGTCACGTAACAGCTGCTGTTTCTGCCAAGTCAAGTCACGTTACTGCTGTTGTCCCTGCTAAGTCAAATCATGTTACAGCTGCTGTTCCTGCAAAAACAAGTCAGGACACCGCTTCATTTCCAGTGTCAAGTCAAGCGTCTCCCAGGCCAAACCAAGCTAAGGCCGCTCTTCCAGAGTCAAGCTGCAGGTGCATCTTCTGAGTCAAGTCAAGCTCCAGCTGCTGGTCCAAGGTCAAGTCAGGCCTCCAAGTCCGGTCAAGCCTTTACATCCGGTCAAGCTTCCAAGTCTGGCCCAGCAACAGGGTCAGGTCAAGACACAGTCGCTGTTCTCCACGAGTCAAGCCAACACACTGCTGTTCTCTACAAGTCAAGCCAACACACTGCTGTTCCTCACGAGTCATGCCAAGTCACAGCTGTGCACCACGAGTCAAGCCAGGAGCCAAGCCAAGTTACAGCTGTCATTCCCGAGCCAAGTCACGTTACAGCTGTTGTTCCTGAAACAAGCCAGGCCAAAGCTGATCTTCATGAGCCAAGCCAGGTCACAGCAGATCTTCATGAGTCAAGTCAAGTTTCCAAGTCCTGTTTCAATGCAGCTTCAGCCTCCAACCAAGCTTCCGAGTCAGGCCAAGCCAAAGCTGTGATTCCAGAGTCAAGCAAGTTCACTGCTGCTGCTTCAGAGTCAAGTCAATCCTCCAAGTCACGCAATGTCAGGGCTGTCGTTCCCGAGTCAAGTAAGGTCACAGCTGGTTTCCGTGAACCACGTCAAGTCACAACTGAGCTTCACAAACCTAGTCTCGTCTCATTCACCCACCCAGAGCCAGGTCTTGTCTCGTCAGACCGCTCAGAGCCTAGTCACGTTTCATCAGACCGCCCAGAGCCCGGTCACGTCTCGTCTGACCACCCAGAGCCTTACCAGGCCTCGTTCGACGGCCCAGAGTCAAGTCATGCCCCGTCCAACTACCCCAAGTCAAGCCACATCTCGTTTGACCTCCCAGGACCACGGCCTATCGGGATAGCCAGTGCATTGGACCCACCACAACCTCCCGCTGCTGCTCTACCTTTAATGGCAATTGCCATCTGGTGTGTGTGGGCTGCACACTGTGCCCCTGAGGCCACACCTGCTCATAAGTCAGCCCCTGAGGTTGCGTCTGTTCACAAGCCAGCTCCAGAGGCCACGTCTGCTCACAAGCCTGCTCCTGAGGTCACGTCTGCTCACAAGCCAGCTCCAGAGGCCACGTCAGCTCACAAGTCGCCTCCAGAGCTCCCGTCTGCTCACAAGCCTGCTCCAGAGCTCCCGTCTGGTCACAAGCCTGCTCCAGAACTCCCGTCTGGTCACAGGCCTGCTCCAGAGCTCCCCTCGGTCGGAGAAGCCGCGCCAATACCTCCTGAGGAGTCAGCTTCGGCTGTAGATCCTCCCTTGGAGGTGGCGTCCCCTTACAAGCTCTCTGCTTCTCCCCCCTATTCTGTTTACCTCCTCTATCTCTGCTTTCCCCAGGTCCCAGACTATGATGCGGGTTCCTGCTCCGCCCCGGAGGGCCGCTCCGCCTCCTGCTCCGCTTCCTTCCCCTATTCTGTCTACCTCCTCTGTCCCTGCTTTCCCCAGGTCCCAGACCGAGACGCGGATTTCTGTTCTGCCCCAGAGTGCTGCTGCGCCTCCTGCTCCGCCTTGGAGGGCTGCTCCGCCGCCGGCTCCGCCCTGGAGGGCTTTTGCGTCGCCTGCCCCACCTCCGGCTCCGCCCTGGAGGGCTTTTGCGTCGCCTGCTCCGCCTCCGGCTCCGCCCTGGAGGGCCTTTGCCCAGCCGGTTCTGCCTCAGTCTCCTGGCCCCCCCACCGCTCCCCTGGACTGTTTTTTCTGTTGTTTCTGTTGGAGCGTCTGGAAGCCGCTCCTTGGGGGGGGGGGGCTATGTCACGAATCTGGTCGGTGCTCTGCGGACTACCCACCACCAGATGTTACTCTCACCTTTTCGTTCACGCCGGACTGTCACTCTGTATCTCGGACTGCATCTCCCATCCTCCACCGCACTGATTGCGTCAACCCCCGTGACCAATCAGGCTTTCTATAAAAGCCCCAGACCTTCCCAGTTCATGTTAAGGATTGTAGTAGTTTCCTAGTGTTTCCTAGTGTTTCCTAGTGTTTCTCGATCTCTCGCCTGTCTGACTGTTCTCTCGGATCACCCTTCACGGACTTTGTTCGCCCCCGATTGGACTTACGCCTGTTTCACGGACTCCTATTGTGCTTCGCCTACGATATCCCTGTCTGCTATGTTGTTTGACCCTGCCAGTTCGACCATGTATCTGTCTCGTCCCTTTAATAAAAGCGCATGTGGATCCGCTCGTCTCTCGTCACTCACTCTCCGTTACACCCAGTGTAATACTGCAAATTCCCTTTGCAGTAAATAACTGTAATAACCATTGCATTATGGGAATTTTCTGTGACGTCAGACCCCAAATACAGAGACTTACTGTATTTTTTTAAATTGCTGTATACTACTGTATTTGCTTTAACGTTCTCATTGGCGGCATTCTGTTAAGGTCGTTTTATTTTCCTCATTTATTATATTTGGATTGACACGATTTGCCCTACACAGTGTCTACAACGCCGCAACAGCTTGGGACTGACTATACTGGATGTGTTGCATCGCTTGTAATGACTGAAAAATCCGTTTGTCCTTCATGTCAGACACAGCGCGAGCGCTTTAAGTACATCTGTACGCCTCGTCATCAGAAATATACCGGGGCATTACTGTACTGTAAGCATCCACTGTAAATTGTATATTTCATGAGTTCTATATTGTCTTTTTTTGTCGAGTCGCGCTACACCGCGCCACTCGTGTCCGAGGAAGACGCTGAATCAGCGGGCAGCGTCGCGGCGTTTGCCCGGGGATGAACCCGCGAGAGTGGAAGAGTTTCGGAGAACATCCGCGCTGTGTGTCGATGCAATTTACGAAAGATTAACCAGCAAGTAAGGTAAAAAAAAAAAAATATATATATATATATATATATAGGTTTGTTTGAGTGTTTGTCAGATTTTTGCACACCAGTTTAACCTAGTAATATTTACGCGTCAACATTACATTATTGCGGATACAAACTTTACTATAGTAAACTGCGCTGTCGTTTCAAACGGGTTTTGTCAACTTATTAAATTAAGTTACTGAATTAAAATAATTCTTAACAAGCAACACTTATCCTATATTAACATTAGGTTAACTAATGTGAAATTTTGTTCAGGTGTTCAGTATAATGTTGGCCAGTAGCCTACTGAGAAAAAAAATCGTATGTTAGCTAGGTTAGACAAGTTATATGGCTAACTGTTAGCTGCCTTTAGTTTTAGAATTAGTTTGTTATAATATTAATGGAATTTAAGATTTACTGCATTTTGTTGTGTTTGTGTTTTAAAGGCAACTGCAATGAAGCATCAAGAAAGACATGAGCATGCCAACCACTCTGAGACTGATAGTTCATGGTAAGAGAACAACTATGGTTTTGAGAAGTTTGTGTATTTTTTGTGGGGTTTTCCTTTTAAAAGTGTGCCATTTCTTCTACTTGTTTTTCAGAGAAGACATTTCTGTCACTAACAAAGTGGACAGTGAGCAAAGGTGGTGGCCGTGTTTTGGAGCAGCACCTGGGTTTTGCAGATGGCTGTGTATTCTTTGGCTGCATGTCTTTTTCTCCATTATGTTTCTGTTGCCTATAGATTCTTTGTGAGGATACAACATAATGCACTGCACAATGTCCTAAGACAGGGGAAATGGTGATGATGCAGTTTTTTCAACTTCACTGAGCAGTTTTAGACTGTATTTTTAAGTGTTATACATGCATTGTTTTAAATAAAGTATTTTATATTTTGTGATTATTGTGTCTGTTTTAACTGAATGTCAGTAGTACCTGTGTAGAGTAAAAATACAATACATTTAAATGAATTATATATAAATTTATAAAATCTACTGAAATCTATATTAAAATGAATGAATTACAGTAGTATACTGTTGAATTTGATCTTTTTAATAGTATTTGGCTGTAAAACAGCTACAGTTTGCAACTAAATTAAATACGGTTTGCTTCTGTAAATTCTAATTACAGTAACTTACTGGCAACAGTGTTCCGCCCGAATTCTGTAGTACGCATACCATGGACACTTTCCTATCCCATGAGGCTCCGGGAGAGGAGGCGTCATATTCGAAAAATGGCGGAAAGTGGAGACGCGGCTCATTTCAAGTGTAAGTACCTCAGGAAAAAAACGTTGTTTATTGTGATTAAATTACACTTGTTTAACACAATCTAAATAAACGGATGACTTATTGAAAGTTTAAACATTGTAAATCGAAACGTTATTTGATAAATAATCTAGAAGCTGTCTACGAAGGCGTGATCTGCGAGCAGCTGACCGACGCCTTCTGTGAGCTGTCTGTCCAATCAACGTTAAAACGCCGAACATTGCCGGTGCCGGTGTTCGTGCAGTGGAGCAGTCTCTTTAAATTTTTGCGCTGTTGTGACGACGCATGACACATGACAACATCAATATGGCGGATGTAGTACGTCCGAATTCCATTCATACTACCCACATTCATTCTGTTACACGGAGAGAGAGACGAGAGGCGAGCAGATCCATCTGCAAGCTTTTATTAAAGGGGCGAGACAAAAACATGGTCGTACAGGCAAGGTCAAACAGGAGCAAACGGGTATTACACAGACAAGACGTAGAGAATAATGCAAAAACGATAGTTAGTCCGAAAAGGCAGGCGGCGAACAGTCAAAAAACCGGGAAGCCAGGCGAGAGAACAAAGAACTAGGAACAAGGAAACTAGGAAAACGTTAACAATACAACAATCCGTGACTTGCATGGGGAAAGACCGGGGCTTTTATGGTGCTGCTGATTGGTCACATGTGCTGACGCAATCAGTGCGGTGGAGGATGGGAGATGCAGTCCGAAGTGCAAAGTAACAGAGTGCAATGGAAAGGTGAGAGTGACATCTGGTGGTGAGCGGTCCGCAGAGCACCGACCAGATTCGTGACATAGCCCCCCCCCCCAAGGAGCGGCTTCCAGACGCTCGAAGGAAACAACAGTCCATGGGAGCGGTGGGGCGGGAGCGAGACAGGGCGAGGGCTGGAGGGTCAGGTCCATGTGGAGGGCCTGGTGATTGAGGCAGGACCGACAGAGCAGGAGCCAAAGGCGGAGCAGGAGCCCTCCAGGGCGGAGCAGGAGGCGCCGGAGCCCTCCAGGGCGGAGCCGGAGGAGGAGCAGGAGGCGCAGGAGCCCTCCAGGGTGGAGGCGGAGCAGGAGCCCTCCAGGGCAGAGCCGGAGGTGGAGCAGGAGGCGCAGGAGCCCTCCAGGGCGGAGGCGGAGCAGGAGCCCTCCAGGGCAAAGCCGGAGGCGGAGCAGGAGGCGCAGGAGCCCTCCAGGGCGGAGGCGGAGCAGGAGCCCTCCAGGGCAGAGCCGCAGGCGGAGCAGGAGCCCTCCAGGGCGGAGCCGGAGGCAGAGCAGGAGGCGCAGGAGCCGGAGGCAGAGCAGGAGGCGCCGAGGCCCTCCAGGGTGGAACAGGAGGCGCCAGGGCCCTCCAGGGCAGAGCAGGGACCTGCGTTATGGGCTGGGACCTGGGGAGAGCAGGGATAGAGGAGACAAACAGAAGAGCAGGAGGGACAGGAGCCCTCCAGGGCAGAGCAGGAGGCACCGGGACCTTCCAGGACGGAACCGGAGGCAGAGCAGGAGGCGCCGAGGCCCTCCAGGGCAGAACAGGAGGCGCCAGGGCCCTCCAGGGCGGAGCAGGAACCCGCATAATGGACTGGGACCTGGGGAGAACAGGGACAGAGAAGGCAGACAGAATAAGGGGAGAAGCAGAGAGACCAAAGGATAACGCTGCCTCCCTAGGAGGATATACAGCCGAAGCTGACACCTCAGGAGGCATTGGCGCGGCTTCTCCGACAGGGAAGGCCTCTGGAGCTGACTCGTGGTCAGACGGGGCCTCTGGAGCAGACTTGAGACCAGACGGGATCTCTGGAGCAGACTTGAGACCAGACGGGAGCGCTGGAGCAGGCTTGAGATCTGACGTGATCGCAGGGGCGGACTCGTGAACAGACTTGGCTCTAGACAAACAGACGAGACATGACGAGGCACTGGGAGGTCTGATGAAACATAGAGGGGCTCTGGGCCGTCAGGCGGGACGTGACTTGACTCTGGGCGGTCAGATGAGACATGGTGAGGCTCTAGACAGATAGACGAGATGTGACGGGGCTCTGGAGGATCAGACGAGGCGTGACTTGACTCTGGGCGGTCAGACGAGGCGTGACGGAACTCTGTTCTCGCCGCCATCTTGTGAACGGGCTCTGCCGTCGCCACCAGCTTGTGAGCGCGCGCCGGCGCCGCCGCCATCTTGTGAACGGGCACCGCAGTCGCCGCCATTTTGTGAACGGGCACCGCTGTCGCCGCCATTGCTCGAGCGCGCTCCGACACGGCCGCCATTTCATGAGTGATCCAGGCGGCTAGCGTGTTCGTGGCATCATGCTCCGGCATGACCGCCAATCTGCGAATGGGGTGTGCGGCCGTCATAACCGCGTTGTCGCGTTCCTCCGCGACACCCACAGTACACGCTGAGCCCACAGTGAGAAATGCATAGTCCAAAAAATTAACTAGAGACGAACGCGGACCCTCGCGTCTCAGCTGTGAACGGAGGGGCTGGTTCACGCCGTCACAGAATATTTCAATCTTTATACAGTCCGGGAGGGTGGAATAATTTGAGATGGAGAGAAACTCACGGGTGTATTGTTCCAGTGTCCGTGGTCCCTGATTTATCCGGCAAAGAATTCTGTCCGTGTCCGTATCAAAAGAATGTCCGGGGGTGAAGCTGCTGGATCCTGTTGTGACGGATTGTTCTGTTACACGGAGAGAGAGACGAGAGGCGAGCGAATCCATCTGCGAGCTTTTATTAAAGGGGCGAGACAAAAACATGGCCATACAGGCAGGGTCAAACAGGAGCAAACGGGTATTACACAGACAAGACGTAGAGAATAATCCAAAAACGATAGATAGTCCGAAAAGGCAGGCGGCGAACAGTCGAAAAACGGGGAAGCCAGGCGAGAGAACAAAGAACTAGGAACAAGGAAACTAGGAAAACGCTAACAATACAACAATACAACAATCCGTGACTTGCATGGGGAAAGACCAGGGCTTTTATGGTGCTGCTGATTGGTCACATGTGCTGACGCAATCAGTGCGGTGGAGGATGGGAGATGCAGTCCGAGGTGCAAAGTAACAGTCAGAGTGCAATGGAAAGGTTAGAGTGACATCTGGTGGTGAGGGTCCGCAGAGCACTGACCAGATTCGTGACATATACTATATAGAACATACTTTTTAACGGTCGGGTAGTACGTTCATATTTAAATGTAGTACCTACTTAAGCAGTATGCGATTTTGGACGCAGCATATATCTTTAACAAGAAATGCTTAAATCTGATCACGTGGATCACGTGGTGGTTTGACGCAAATATACAGCATATTGCTGTAAATTTTAAATCTACAAAGGCGGGATTTTCTTCAACGGTCGACATTCGGGAGCAGCAATAAGTACGATTCACAACTGCGGTATGTGATTTCACTTTTAATTTTTCATGTTTGGTAACTGCAGTAGTGTATTAAGGTGTCTACATTCGCGGTAACCGCAGATTAACGAATCCTCCATCCGCGGGGCGCGAGGGACACTTGTGCCGGGTTTAAGGAGCGCGGTCGTGGGAGGATTTCACACATTCCCCGGCCTCATAGCGGCTATAGGCAGAAAATCTCTGGGTTCCTACGGTAATAATTACACGTTTCACTGACAACAGTTGTAATTCACTGCAACGTCGTGTTGTTCAGCACACTTTCTCGTGATTATTTTATGATGTAAATCAAATTTTCACAAGCAGTCATCTGTTAATAGGGGCGCCAAAATGAAACGCGTGACGTTATTTAAGTCTCGCAACTCGCGGTCATCACGATCATGGAGGATCAGTATATGTCACGTAAACTCTGAACGGTGCTGTTAAAACCGATATAAAGTTGGTTCGATGTTTGACGTTGGACATTTGTCAGAGATTCAGCCTTGGAAATCTTCAATAGTTCTTTACCGATTGAGCACAATGACAAGAAACATACTGTGTTCTAACTGTTTCCAAATGTAGAAGAAAACACACAATATGTTTTATTTGTTTTAATCTGCCTTAAGGTATTGTAACTAATAGACCTTACAATGTAATAGTGCAGGATAGGGACCGTCTGCAAAGTGCAAAACAAAGAGCAAAAAGTACAATTATTTAATCTAAATGCTTCACTTGTGAAATGTATAAAACATAAATCTCAAATTTAAGGGGTGTGTCTTATTACTGGTTCATAAAAGAATATTTAGATATATGTTTTATTCACAGAACTATAGCACAACAAAAGTTATTGAAATTAAACCACTGAGAAAAAGCTTGTAAAGCATGACAAAGATTGTGCAGTTTACCGCCCCCTAGAGGAAGATACCAAATTTGACATTCAGAAGTTTAAATAAATTGATTTTAGAATGCACACAGTTTGATATGTAAACTCCAGGTGCTGTGTCTTGATACTTGTTCAAAGATCAATATTTACAGCCATCTTTCACCTATCAAATGTAAATCAGGATGTACGCTATTAAATTAAATTTGACGATTTGCTATTAAATTAAATCTGTTAACACATTCATTTTTGAAACATACAGTTTTCCATCTCAATTTCAAAGGCTGTGTCTTGTTACTGGTTCATAGACAAACATTTAAATGTTGGTTTTATTCTCAGAACTATAACACAACACATGATATTGAAATATCAATGAGTAGGTCAATCAGTGTAAAGTACATACGCTCTTCTATCTTAACTTCAAAGAATGTGTCTTGTTACTGATTCCGATAAGAACATTTTGGTGGTGATTTTAGCCATGTAACTATAATAGAACACATACTATTGAACCTGAAAGCAATACATAATTTAGTTAAAAATAAATACAATCTTCCATCTCAGCTTCAAAGGCTGTGCCTTGTTACAGATTTCATAAAGAACATTTTGCAGCAGTTTTAACTGTCAAAAGTGATGCAGAAGTCACGCTATTGATATTAAAAATCGCTTGCGATACCTTTAAAAGAGTGTCCTGTGTTAATGCCCCCTAGAGGAACATACTGTTGTTTTGACTGAGTTTGACATTCAAACTATTTTAAAAAATCATTTAAAATGCATACAGTTTTCAATCTCAACTGCAAAGGCTGTGTCTTATTACTTGGGCCTAAAAGAGCATTTCCATGCAAGTCCTACTGTCATATGTAAATCAGGATACATGCTATTGAATTAAATTCAAATCTGTTAATAAATTCATTTAAAATGATTGCAGTTTTCTTTCTCAAATCTAAAGGCTGTGTCTTGTTACTGATTCCCAGAAGAACATTTCGGTGGTGGTTTTAGCCACAAAACTATAATAAAACACATACTATTGAAAATGAAAGCAATACGTAATTTAGGTAAAATAAATATAAGCTTCTATCTCAGCTTCAAAGGCTGTGTCTTGTCACAGATTTCATAAAGAACGTTTTGCAGTAGTTTTCACTTTCAGAAGTGATGTAGAAGTCATGCTATTGATATTAAAAATCCCTTGTGAAACCTTCCAAAGAGTGTCCTGTATTACTGCACCCTAGAGGAACATACTGCTGTTTTGATTTTTGAGTTTGACATTCAAACTTATAAATTAATTTAAAATTAATACAGTCTTCCATCTTAACTTAAAAGGGTGTGTCTTGTTACTGGTTTCTAGAAAAACATGTTGATGGTGGTTTTAGTCACAGAACTATAGTAGAACACATACTACTGAAAATGAAACCAATGCATGAAGTAGTTTAAAAGAAATACAATCTTTTACCTCAGCTTCAAAGGCTGTGTCTTGTTATATATTTCATAAAGAACGTTTTTCAGTAGTTTTCACTGTCAGAAGTGATGTAGAAGTCACAATGCATAATGAAATATTTATGTATGTGTTTATGTATTTATATTTTCAAATTTATCAAATTTATATTTATTTACATTGTATTTATCTACATCGTAATTTGTATTGTTCCATACTCATACAATACATAAATTATCATATATCAATAAAATAATATACTATATATGGACTGTTTTTTTTTTTTTCTCAAAAAAACAAAAACAAAACAAACAGAAAAAATAGTGTTATCAAAGAAACAAAACGGACCCTTGATTTTTTTTTTTTTTTTGTCTAACTAAATTGGGAAATTCAGTTTCATTTGCATGTGTTCTCCTATAATTCTGTGACTGAAACCAACATTAAAATATTCTTCTAGAAACCAGTAACAAGACACAGCTTTTGAAGTTGTGATGGAAAACGTCTCAGGTTACGTATGTAACCCTGGTTCCCTGAGAGGGGAACGAGACACTGCGTCCTCTAGGGGGCGCTAGGGGGAACGCCGTCTGCGTGACCCGTGTCTGAAGTCTACATACAAAAACATCAACAGAGTTGGCCGGCGACAGCCTATGACGTCACTTCCGGCGCGACCACAGTATAAAAGGGCGCCGGTAGAGCAGGACGGTCACTTCTTCGTCTGAAGCTCACATCCAGAAGCATGGCCACGAGCCTAGAGGACGCAGTGTCTCATTCCCTCCTCAGGTAACGAGGGTTACATACGTAACCTGAGACGTTCCCTTTCGAGGAACTCGAACTGCGTCCTCTAGGGGGCGCTAGGGGGAACGGTTATACCCACGCTGCCATGCTGAGGGGAGTGCCTGTCGTGGGAGAGACAAGCACTAAGTACCAACTCCCTAGGCTTTTAAGGGAGTTGCCCCTGAGATAAGTGACGCCTGTCAGTGAAGTATCCCCTACGGCCAGAGCCTGGGCTACATACCTAACTTACCTGTAAGGGTCGAGCCTGACCCGAGGCAGAGCCCAAGCTTGGAAACCGAAGTATTCCTTTAAGGGGATATGGCCGAAAGCCTAGGAAACCTAGGTTGGCCTGATACTCAGGAGCCACTGTAGTTCCGCATGATTCCCTCAGGAGCCGTAAACAGAACGCAGTCGTAACTCCCTGCTCACCTCGGTGAGCGTGAATAAGGAGCGCGCTGGAAATAGAGCGCGCAAACCGTTCTTTTAGCCTGGCAGATGCTATGGAGAGGGACCCAAGGTGACCGGGGTTTTCAACCATCTCAAAAAAGGGTACGGGCAAAAGCGTGTGAATCCCTACCATAAAGGATTTTAGAATGGACGCAGAACACCGGTGCATTCCATACCACAGCATGGATTTGAGAAAAGTGCCCAAAGGTTCACGTGTGCACTTACCATACTCATGGATTTTAGACGTACCGTTGAGAAACAGTGAAATAGGAAGACCCTCAGGGTGAGGGGAATACTGCCGGCTTAACAAGGCTCTAGGGGGAAGGCAGTAGGGGCGTATCTCATCGCCGAGAAGGCAATGCTCAAACAAAACCCTCAGGAGAGGGGAGCAAAGATGCCAAGCAGATAGTAGCCTCGGCTATCTATCCACTACACTGCCAGGAGCCGATACACGTAACCACACAGGAGACGGCAGTGTATCGGGACAGGCTTCCACTCCCCGGAAGGAGGAGCCACTGATTCCCCAGGGGGGACGAGCTCAGAGACTTCTTATATAAAGAGGGAAGCATCGTCGAACCCTGTACAGGAGCCTTGGATGAGATCTGGTCCTGGTAAGCAGTTCCATGGGCCCAAGGGGGGAAGGCAGTAAGGGCAAACCTCAGTTGCCCAAGGGAAATGCTCGAGCAGACTCAAAAACTCCCCGAAGGGAGGGGAGCATGCACCAAGCAGACAGCGGCCGCAGTTGGCTGTCTAATAATACTGCCAAAAAAGCCGATACATCTTAACCAAAAGGCGGTATATCAGAACAGGCCTCTACTCCCGAAGACGGGAGGGACGCCTGATCCCCCAAAGGGGGACGAGTCTCTAGCAAACCCTTCCCGCAGAAAGGGGAGCCTCGTCGCGCCTTGCCCAGGAAGAGATACAGAGACCAGACCTGAAGGGGAGCCACCTCTAAAAGGCTGCAAAGAAAGCAGCAACATCCCCAGCCCTCAGGCTGTTCTACGGGTAATCTCTCAAGGGAGCTTAAGCCCTTCCCACCCGATACAGACCTATGCTTACCACCTTGATGGAAAGCAAGAGCCCTGCTCTACCAAGGCCCGCAGAACCCTGGGAGCGAGGGCCGAGAAAGAGGCTCCTAGACATAATCAGAGAATTTCCTCAGAAATAACTCTGACTCGTAAGATGGCGAAACATAGCGCGATCAGGCCCACTCCTCAGAGGGGCAACCCGCTAGATCACCACCTTGTTAGGGAGCAGGTCTGTGTAAGGGGCGGAAAACCCAGCAGCAGAAAGCCCCTCAGGGCAGGATGCAGATAGAGGGTCTCAACCCGGTAGCCTCAGGTCCATGTGTCTATCCAAACGACCGGAAGCTCCCTGTGAAAAGATTTTCAAAGGGCTTACCTAGAGATGGGACCAAGACCCTAGAAGTAGTGCTGTAGTGGGGACCTGAAAGCTTCCCATTCCAAAGCCGGAGGCAGATCCAGGCAAGCAGACCATAACCATGGTCGAGGACCAGAGGGGGGTGCTCGAAAAGGACCTACCAAGGAAGCACAACAAAACAGGACCCCGACATACAGCAGGATAGACACATAGTACTGAGCCGTACTCACCCCACCATGGTTCCTGCACATGACTCCGATAGCTCATAAGTTCTCCTGGAGGAACCACACCGACCATCTGCTTATGACCCTAACAGGGGAGATAATAAAGCAAGGTTATAGGGGAGTAAATCACGCATTGACCAGAACATGCAATGGGCTGCCTACCCAAACCATAGGGAGAAGACAGCATTCACCTGGTCGCCTCAAAGAGACCGCTATTAGAAACCCTGAAACGGAAGCGATCACCAAGCTCCTACCTGGCTATAATAATAGACAGATCCAGAAAGGTTTCTAGAGACATAAATGAATTAAGTAAAGTGGTTGTAAAAAATTGTGTTGGATTAACTTAATTTACTTAAGTAAATTGAACAAGCATCAAATGTTATTTTTGGCCTCCTTAATTGAAACATGTTTTTTCAAAATCGAAATATTGAGTTGAACCAAAACGCAACTGTTTTAAGTAAGACACAATTAAATAGGAAACCTAACACAATGGTGTTAAATGAAAATGATTATTTTAAATAAACTGAACAGTGTTGTAGAATCATTTTTTTGAGTGTGGTGGTAAACTGCAGGTGGGAAATAAAAGATTTCCTGGCAATATATTAAGAATTCGTTAATACGACTTTTTAATTCGTTCCCTTATTTTACAAATTAATAAATTAATAAATCGTAGGAACGAATTAACAAGTTGTAGGAAATAATGATGTCCTGTTCCTGTCCCGCAGCCCCGTCAGAGCGCAGTGCACCGTATAAAATAATTAGAAATTATAATTAAACATGACTTAGTGACTACATTTCTATTACTTTCTTTCCATGTTGAATGCCTTTGTATTGCAGGGCTCTAGACTGATCAAAACTGTCACATTTTGGATTTTTATTTTTTTTATTTTTTAAATATGCAAGTTAAAATTTGACGTGGTTGCATTTGTGCAAGTGCCTAATCTGCAGTGCTGAAGCGTCTACTCAATACAGCGGGAGTTACTGAGTTACAAAGCCGTGGCATATTCAGCATTTCACTGATCACGCGAAGAGTAGTTTTCGTTGTGAGCGCTTCGGGTGTAGAGCCTGGTTTGTATTTGTAGTGTCAACACGAGCCAGGTGGTGATGGCAAAAATGACACGATTATTCTGGAAACGATGGCGGACGGAGGATTTGGTTTTCCAGTAGGGTAAAAGACCGCTTGTTAAACCAGAGAAGGTAAACATGTTGGTGTTCTTATGCAAAAAAAAAAAAAAAAGTGTACAGTTTTGCCAGTTGGTCACGAATTGCAGCATAACTTAATAATATTTTTATTTTCCCAAATCCTCACCATCTCACTGTATTTTCTTGTCATTCACTTTTAATCCTTGTTTTCGTATCTCTTACTGTGATAAATTGCGGGTGGGAAATAAAATATTTCGTGGGAATAAATTAACAATTCGTTAATACTACATATTAATTTGTACCCTCATTTTACAAATTAATAAATTAATAAATAGTAGGAACGAATTAAGAAGTTGTAGCAATGAATTATGTCCTGTTCATGTCCCGCAAAGCACCCTCACAGTCACCCAGTTTAGTTCTACTTTTCTGTTTTCATTTTGAAATGTTGTATTCAGATTGCGAATTCGAAAGTGAAAGCATCGGAAGTTCTGCTTAAAACATAGCAAAAGTGAACTTAATTCACAAAATTCAGATCATAAATAATGCTAGCCTACTGATGAAAAAGAAGGGATTGAATGTAAACCACTCTTTACTATTTATTTAATCCTAACAAATAAGTTATTGTTAAAAACTAACTTACAAACAAAATGATATATATCGGCAGTGGCGTAGCGCAAACTGCGTTGGCCCACCCGCAAGAGTGGAGGCGGGGCCCCTCACCGCATAAGATGGGGGATTCACCTTTTCATTCAAAATCGTGAATTAGTACTGTGGAATTTAATAGTATGTAATTATTTCGTATTTATTTATTAAGAACTTTTCAAAAAAAAAAGAATAAAAGAAACACCAACAATAAAACAGCAATTACATTAACTTGTTAAAATGCAAGGGAGCACATGACGTCAAAATATTTTTTCTATCTGCAGTATACAACAAAGATTCATGACGTTTAACATTCAGTAAAGGTAATATATATTACCTTTAAAATCCTCCAAAGCGCCCCTTTCTCCTAGCATTTTTCTGCGCCAAGTCCTTGACAATGTCTGTTATGTCCATCTGACGCGCGTGCTGAGTCCATGTCTAGCGTATCATTCACCACAGCCGCGCCCGCGCCCACGTTAGAAGCAGTAATGTCCGTGATGGCACTGCTAGCAAACTCCTGAGTAACGTTACCCGTGCTCGCTCTCGTAGCTCCTTCCCGCTGATTTGGAAGAAATATGGATGAAATTTTTGGTAGTTTTGCATTGAATTGCTCTTTTCGGTGTTGGTTAGTCCATTTTTGAGCTCCGCTGACATATTTTCTTTTACTCATTTTGCGCTCATAAGCTTCACTCTCTAAACAGTTGCGGAAATTCTTAATCGTGATTGGATAACAAGGACAACGGATATGGTCATAATCGCCAAACACGGTAGGCTGCAATTACTACCAAAATAAAAGTCCTATACGTTCACGTTATAAAAACACTTTAATTATTTATTCGAGTCAATTTTTGGGGGCCCCCCACAACGCGGGCCCCCCCGCAGTGCGTGCCCTGCGCCCCCGTCCGCTACGCCACTGTATATCGGTATCGGTATCGGCCAAAATGAGATGAAAAAATATCGGCATATCAGATATCGGCAAAAATCTAATATCGTGCATCTCTAGAAACCATTAATCGTTTTATTCTTTCACATATATTTTGTAGACGGTCCCTAGCTGACCTAAACGCAAGCTTGCCGCTACTAAAGCATTTATGCGTTGCAACATATCGATGAGGATTTAAACATAAACTGCAATGTGTGTTCAGTTCTACCTTCTAATGCTTTTCAGATAAGCCATTTTGTATGCAATTGTACTCATTCACTAAGAATGTATTGAAGTTTTTCGCGACTGAATATCTGTCTAACATCCAACGTCAAACGTCGAACCAACTTTATATCGGTGCTGTTAAAGCGGTTAAGGTAAGTAGCGAGATGTGCGAGAACCGTTGATAACTTGTTAATTTGCTTATTGTTTGATTGTAATGCTTTTTGTTAACTTTGGTTTAAAGAATGAGTTAATTCAGCCCATCTTCCTGTCTGGCCTGTTCGCAGCATATATAGGAGGAGACAGACGGAGATTTGGTTCATTCAAAGGTAATGGTTGCATTTTAAGAATTTGAATACCTGAATTTTATATGTAGATATGTTAGAAGATGTTTCTCAACTCCAGAAGAGAGATGATTTTTAAGGGAGAATGATTCAGATGTCTCAAAAGCTACAACTAATGCAAATTAGATATTGTCTTTTTCCTGAATGATTTGTAGATATTTAAGAGGAACAAAGAAGTTGAAAGGAAAAGTGCCATCTTAAACAACAGGGCAAATGGTACAGAAGAAACCGGTTGTAGTGAACCCAAGTTGCCTCTTTTCTTTGCAAAGTGAAGGATTTTCAGTGGAATTTCTGAAATCTATTGTTAGATAAGATTTCTATTTTCTGTTTTCTATTTGTTGAGAGGTAATCAAATTTTTCTATTCATTCATGCATGCATTATATGTAACCATTTGGCCTGCCCATGACTAAAATTTTCTGGTCAACTAGTCATTTATTTTTAAGAGATCAGTCGATTATTAATAAACTATATAATTCATAATAATGAACCTTTAATTGCCTATAGCCAATCAGCGCTCAAGCTCTGTCATGAATCTGGTCAGTGACCTTCGGTCCGCTCACCACCAGATGTCGCTTTCGCCTTGTCACATCACACAGACTGTTACATTACACCCCGGACTACTTCTCCCATCACTCATCGCATTTATTGCGTCAGCACCTGTGGCCAATCAGGCGCTCTATATAAACCCTGGACTTTAATACTCACAGAGTATTGTGGTTATTGTTGTGGTGTTTTCATTGTTTCGCGTGCGTTCTTGAGTTTCCACAGTTTCCCTAGTTCCCAAGTCCCCTAGTTCCAGAGTTCCCTGTGTTTAGCTTTCTCGCCTGGTCATTTCGTCTCGTCTGTCTCGCCGCCTGCCTTTGGATTATTCGCTTGTTTGTACGGATTATCCCCTCGCTTTTTCCCCCTGAATTACGTTCGCCCCGGTTCGACCAATGCCTGCCTCTCGGATTATTCTTGTGTCTCGCTCTATATATGCCTGATTGCTGTTGTTCTGATCCTGCCTGTTCTACCATGTCTTTGTCTCGTCTTGTAAAGAAAAGCTTGCATTTGGATCCGCTCGCCTCTCATCTCACTTCCCACGTTACAAGCGCACACAAAGTTTGCTACAGAACACTGGCAGAAGTAATGATTATGAATGTGTCAGGTAAAGAAAACAGCAAAGAAGACTGCCTTAACATTCTAATAATTAATTAAGTGTTTTTTGTATTTTCGGTTGCAGTGATAAAGTCGATAACACTTGTCATCTCTACAGTGGATGTGCACGTTTGATTGAATGGATTACACAATCTGAAAATATTTGTTTTCCATTTTAATTGGCTTATTTAAAAGTAGACATTTCACTTTCTATAGATACATTTTTCATGTCTGTGAAGCAAGCATGGAGTTTCTGTTTTTTGTTTTTTTTTGACATCCTCAAGTTCACAGAGACCTAGGGCCAGAATTACATCATGGACTTCACCACTTCTTGTGGATTTTTTTTTCTATTAAGCATCTAATGAAATTTTTTAGCCTTTGTCAATAACCATAGTCAACTGAGCTAAAAACAGCTAAAAATGATTCATGCTAAGATATTCTTATTCATATTCATCCATGTATACTCATTTATCAATAAAATAGCTACATTAATTAAACACTTATATACTTCCATTTGGATATATCAATTTTATCTTTATTTTAGCAATAAAAGGAACAACTATCAGGGGATTGTTTCTAAATTATTGTAGGCTATGTCTGGAAAAAAAGGAAAATGTGCAACAAAGACATGACATTATAGTTTGTTTTTTAAAGTAGTTTTACTTGTTGAAAATTCACACATTAATGATCTAAATAATTTCTTTTTTAAGTCTGTTTCAGTGACTGGTGGAAACAAAAGGAGCCTGGAAGAAGAGAGAGAGAGAGAGAGAGAGAGAGAGAGGAAGAAACAAGTGGAGCATTACATATCCTAAAAAATACAAGATATAATAAAGAAAAGAAAAATGAAAATGCATAATGTTTAGAATTCTGTTATTGTTCATCTTCACCATTAATTGTTAATATAGTTTTAGAATTGTAATCATTCCAATTATTTTGTAAATATTTTGTAAATATTTGTTAGAATATCATTTTTTTAAAGGGGCTGTAAGATCAAATAAAAATTGTTTTAATGGTTCCTTGTGGTCCTGCAGATTATTAAAAGTAAACTTATTACTTATTTGTCGCATTATTTGTCTCAACACCCTTTGACACGAAAATTGGGGCAGACACTATGTAATCAATCAATTAAACGATCGATCAAACAAATATTTTGACCAGCTAAGACCAGCCTGACTAGCTAAGACCAGCCTGGCTGACCAGTTAAAACCTGCTAAGACCAGCCTGACCAGCTAAGACCAGCCTGGCTGACCAGCCAGCCCTTCAGAGCGCCCAGACAAGTACTTCCCAACAATCGCGAACAAGCTCTTAATAGATTCCATTCTCTGCAACATATTCTTAAAAAGAAACCAGAGATGGAAAAGCAGTTTGTCACTTTCATTAAGAAACTTCTGGAGAATGACCATGCTGAACCCGCACCACCATTAAAAGAGGGAGAGGAGTGTTGGTTCTTGCCAATCTTGTGGGTTTACCACCCAAAAAAGCCAGACCAAATCAGGGTGGTATTTGACTCCAGCGCCCAACATCATGGCATCTCCCTCAACAACATCTTGTTAACTTGTTAATCCCCGATCTGAAAAAAACTCACTGGGAGTCCTTCTTCGATTCTGTAAGGAGCTCATAGCCATCACAGCCAACATCCAACAAATGTGCCATTGTTTCAAAGTCAGAGAGGACCATCGTAACTTTCTTAGGTTCCTCTGGTTCAGAGACAGTGACCCAACAAAGAATGCCATACTGCATGAAGGAAAATGTGTTTGGCAATAGCCTTCCCTGGCAGTTGCCATTTATGGGCTAAGGCAAGCCGCTAGTGAGGGTGAAAAAAAAGGAAAGAATGGGAAACATGGCAAGACTCTCTGCAGGACAGCAGAACATGACATCGAGGTAGGATTGGACGTTTTTGGACCTTAGGTGGTCAGAGCGAGGCGCACTAGAGGTGGACACTCAGAGAGTAAGCGTAGGGCTATATTGTTCACTTGCATAAGTGTAAGACCAGTGTATACTGAGGTCATCAAATCAATGGATGCCTCCAGCTGCATCAACGCATTGAAACGATTCTTTGCCATACGAGGACCCGCAAAGCAGCTAAGGAGATTGTGGCACAAACTTTGTGGGAGCGAGCAAAGAGTTTGGGCTGAACAAGCTCCAACAGGAAGAAAGGGTTCTCAGATATCTGAGCGAGCAGAACTGTTCCTGGGAGTTCAATCCTCCTCATTCTTCACACAGAGGAGGTTCTTTGGAACATATGATTGGAGTGGCCCACAGAATTCTGAATTGCATCTTACTCATGAGATGGCTCATAAGTTTCAGCCATCATTAACGCTAGACCTCTCATTCCTGTATCAACCGACCCACAGTCTCCATTTATCTTGACACCAGTGATGCTGCTTACTCAGAAAGGGGCAGTCACATGTCCACCAGGGGAGTATAGTGACATTCGCTTGAAGTTGAATGAAATGTGTCGCAACTTGCTAGAAGGCTACATCGTCTTATTGAAAGATAACCAAGCTGCTTGTAATATGTGGCAGTGGTCACTTCTGCTATTCACAGCCAAGATGGCTGTACGAACAGTTAATCTAAGGACCACTGCTTAAGGTACTCCAAAGACCTTTACCAGGCCTATTACAGAGGTCGTCCTACTTTTACCATCAACGGATTAAAGGTCTATGTTAAATTGTAGCAATATGGACAGTGGTGTCATAAACATCAAGCAGGGAGTGTTCTGCCCTTTTCTGTTACAGTATTTCTAAGAATAGACTTGTGGCAAATTCATGTTGACTTAAAATCACTAAATCTTTGTGTTTAATTCACAACTGATGTTATTGAGATGATATATTTAATTGCAATTAAGTTCTGTTATTATTGTACAAGCTATAATTTCCTCTTAGTGTATTTTTTGTGCTGAACAAGAGTCTTGATTAAACAGAGCTAAAAAGCTATATCCTGACTCTCGTGGTATTCATGACGGGAGTTTGGCTGGATGTCTAATCTTGGTTAAGAACACCAATTGGAGGACAGTACACATTCTCTTTTCTTCTTTTTTACTTTTCTTTTTTACATTCTTTTTTTATATTTACATACTTATCGCTAGTGACGTATGTCTGACTTCTCCAATCATTTAGTCTTGTTAAACCCCATCATTACACAATCAACTGCAAGCTCAACTTTTTGCCAACTTTTTTTGTCTTATAGCCTACATGGTATTATGTCTTAATTTGTCACTGCAGTTGTACTTTAAATGCATTTAATTGAAAATTTATGCTCTTCAGTTAGGATTTAATAGGCAAGATGATTAAATGTATAAACACTTCTATAAACACTTTATTGTAAATGACTTAAATGACTATATTGTACCATACTACTTTTACTTGCATATAATAAAGTGTGATTGATGAATGAGACCAAGTTCCTTTGATTGCAATGATGCTATTGAAGCATCATTTGTAAAACAATAAACACAGTAAATTCTTGTATCTTTACTGAATTTATCTTAAAGCAGAATGAGATTTAACTGTGATTTTCTGCTGTTACAAACAGTTTAACTGGTAAGATCCTCAGAGGTGAAGTTGTGTAGTAATTACATAAGTATGGAAAGACAGTTTCTGTGAAGGTTGTTGTGAATGTACACAGACAGATGTTACTTAGAGGATCAGAGAACGACACCTTTCCTCTGTCATAGTCCAGCTGAACTCTCACACGCTGCAGATTCTCTTTAACAGTCAAGCAAGTCAACTGTTGAGTTGGAGATTGTGAGCAGTATTCACTGTCCATGTACTGCACAGACCAGACATTAGTGTAAAAGAAAACCTCTCCCTTCCTTTGGTTTGATGCTGTGGTTATTCCAACACTCCAGTGTGTATTGTCTCCAACCTCCACATCCCAGCAGTGTGTTCCTGAGTTAAAACCCTCAGAACCCAGAACACATGGATACCTCTCAATCCTCTCTTGATTATTAGGAACATCTTGATCTTCATCACTGTACGACACACTGGTCAGATCAGTAGAGAGTGTGAGCCAACAACCAGCTGTGTTTGGATCTAGAGTCAATGGAGCTGCAGGGAAGAATAAAATCAGATTAGAGGATAAAATACGATGGTATTAGAAATGTAAACCCAATACATAAACATACACCATAGACTGCGATCTGTAGTCATTATGTACAATTAATACAGTTTGCTACATGATCTGATAATCTTATTAAATACAGTTCAAATTTGCTTAAACTCCTTAGAACATCAAGTGTTTATTACATGTACTTTTATCATGTTTGTTAATCTGTCTGTCTTTGTTTATATCTGAACTATTTAATCTTTTGTACTGGTGTCAAATCTGCTGGAGACTCACTGTGTTGGACAGTTTCCTGCATCTTCTTCCAGACTCTGAACGGCAGGTTACTCAAGTAATGTGACACATGAATCAAAGCTCCAGAACTCATCTGTGGATCCGGCTGTGAGATCTGGACTCTGGAAGAACATTCAGGAGTCAGAACTGCAGTGGATTTGAGTTCAGATTCACTGATAGAAGAAACACGAGCAGATCAACTTACCTTCCCATTGTGACGTTAAAATTCTGAAAAAAAAAAGAGTTTGAAAAACATTTAATATCTCATTAAACACTCATAACAGTTCATAGAGTTTTATAACTGATTAATTGAAAAGTTGTTTTGTGCACAAATGATGAAGCCAGAATCAGTTGTCACCTTCAGAAAGCAGACGTCATTGGCTTTCATCATCTCCTCAGTGTCTTTGATTGTGTGTGAAAGAGCTGAGATGTGTCTGTTCATCTCCTCCAGCTTCTCCTTCATCATCTGGTTCTTCTGCTCCTCTTCCTCTCTCAGTGCAGTGATTGTAGCTTCTTCTTCATCTCTGAGAAACTGACGAATCTTCTCAAACTCCTCTTTAATCTGACGCTCTGTGTGCTCAGCTTGAGACTGAAATCACATCACATTCACTTCAGTCAGATCTGCATTAACACTCACTCCACTAATGTCCATCATAAACTCTGTGAATGTTTGACTCTTTACTCGATATCCTCACCTTGATGTGTTGAACCGTTTCATCACACTCCTCTTTCATTTCTTCTGCATGTTTGAGTTTGTTTTGTAGGGATGTCAGTGCTGTATTCAGTTCCTCCTACAAGTTAAGACGAAAATCTGTGAAACTTACAGTGCTAAGAGGTTTAGTATGTTTAGACATTTTTATAGTTATTGTTATTGTTGCTGTAGTCTTTTGTGCCTGAAATTTCCAGGACATACTATATTTTTAAAATTATTTAACTTGTAATGGATGAACATTAACCTGGTCGATTGCACAGCTATTATTTATTATTAGCAAAGCACTGTGCTTGGCATATGAAATAAAAGAAATGTTTCTTACCTTGTGAGATGAAGCCACTTCACTGATGGGTCTGAATGTGTGATTGACGTGTTTCTCTGAGTCTCTGCACACTAAACACACAGGCTGTTTGTCCTCCAGACAGAAGAGTTTGAGTTTCTCACTGTGTAAACTGCAGATCTCCTCAGATCCTGATGAACGTCTCTCATTTTGCTCCTTTATTAGTGAATCACATAAGTTTTTTAATGCTAGATTACGTGGAGGCAGCTCGTTTGAGGATCTTCTCCTGCAGACAGGACACTCTTGAGTTTTCTTGGTCTTCCAGAACTGTTGAAGACACTCTTTACAAATACTGTGACTACAGGACAGAAGAACAGGATCCTTGAAGATTTCAAAGCACACGGGACAAGAAAGATCTTCCACAGATTTTGAATCCATTTCCTCTTCTTGTAAAAGCTGCAACGATCTACAATTTACTTTCACTTTCTGAACTTTGCTTTGAAAAGCAAATTACAATTACAATCAAAATCTATTCTGTTTAATACACTTCTCCAAAATCCTAATTTATAGTGTTCTCCTCTGAACTCCACAACACTCTTTTTAGCTTTTAGTATGATATGTAAGAGAGAAATCATAAGACTAGACACTTCCTGGTAAAGGTTAAAGGTTGTGAGAGGGTGGAGTTTCTGATGAGAGGCATGTATAGTTTATTTAACGCTTTTGTACTTTCATCTCATGGATTCAATGAACTGAAATGAAAAAAAGAATCAAACTAAAGACATTATATAGAAAATAGTGTCATTATAGTGTCAAATAAATGCATTTTTTAGAAAAATAGTCCTTATAAGAGAATTAAATCATACATAATACTTTCGATAAAATTATTTAGACTGAGACTGTGAATGTGTTTTTTGTTTGTTTGTTTGTTTTTCAAGTGCTAAATGGAAATGGTGTATATAGCAACATAATAATTAAACAATAAATACTTAAAAAAAAAAATCAGTGGATGTTACCACATCTTAAATAAACACTTAATTGCAAGTTAAAAATTCTAATTTAATAATTTTATTTACATTTTTATTTAAATTATTTTGAGTTCAGTTGACATAATAATGTTGATCATTACATTAACATTATATTTTAATACTGTATTGTAATTTAAACTCAAATGTCTTGTGTCAATTGAATTTCTTTAAAAATGAAATTTTAGTAACTCAAAATTCTTTGTTAATGCTGATATTGGATTTCTATTTCCCACCACACTTAGTAAATGTTAAAAATCTTATTTATTTATTTATTTATTTATTTATCTATTTATCTATTTATCTATTTATCTATTTATCTATTTATTTATATTTGGCAGTAAAGGGAAAGACCTGTTAGTGTTTAATGCTATTATGTTTGATATTTAAAAGAGTTTCTGTTATGCTGAGTATTTATTTATTTATTTATTTATTTATTTTTTGCCATTTTGCTAAACAGTAGACCACATAAAATGAAACACTACATTTACTCTGAGAGCAGTGACTGTGCTAATGCCAGTAATATCTTATGTGTTCATTAAATATACAGGTATATCTCAAAAAATTAGAATATCGTGAAAAAGTTCATTTTTTGTTTGTAACTTATTTAAAAAACGGAAACTTTCATATATTCTAAATTTATTACATGTAAAGTAAAACATTTCTAAAGTTTTTTTGTTTTAATTTTGATGATTAGAGCTTACAACTTATGAAAGTCAAAAATCCAGTATCTCAAAATATTAGAATATTTACATTTGAGTTTCATTAAATGTCCATCCCTACAGTATAAATTCTGGGTATCTCTTGTTCTTTGAAACCACAATAATGGGGGAGACTGCTGACTTGGCAATGGTCCAGAAGACAATCATTGACACCCTCCACAAAGAGAGTAAGTCACAGAAGGTCATTACTGAAAGGGGTGGCTGCTTACAGAGTGCTGTATCAAAGCATATTAAATGCAAAGTTGACTGGAAGGAAGAAATTGGGTAGGAAAAGGCGCAGGCAACAGGGATGACAGCAAGCTTAAGAAAACTATTAAGCAAAGCTGATTCAAACACTTGGGAGAGCTTCACAAGGAGTAGAATGAAGCCGGAGTTAGCACATCAAGAGTCACCACGCTCAGACGTCTTCAGGAAAAGGGCTACCAAACCACTTCTGAAACAGAAATAACATCAGAAGCATCTTACCTGGGCTAAGGAGAAAAAGAACTGGACTGTTGCAGAGTGGCCCAAAGTCCTCTTTTCAGATAAAAGTAAATTTTGCATTTCATGTTGAAATCATGGTCCCAGAGTCTGGAGGAAGACTGGAGAGGCACAGAATCCAAGCTGCTTGAAGTCCAGTGTGAAATTTCTGAAGTCAGTGATGATTTGGGGTGCCGTGACATCTGCTGGTGTTGGTCCACTGTGTTTTATCAAGTGCAAAGTCAGTGCAGCTGTCTACCAGGAGATTTGTGGAGCACTTTATGCTTCCATCTGCTGACAACCTCTATGGAGGTCCTGATTTCCTTTTCCAGCAGGACTTTAGCACCTGCCCACAGTGCAAAAACCACTTCCAAGTGGTTTGCTGACCATGATATTACTGCGCTTGATTGGCCAGCCAACATGCCCCACCTGAACCCCATTGAGGATCTATGGGATATTTTTAAGAAAAATATGAGAAACAGTTGATCCAACAATATACAGATGATCTGAAGGCTCAATAGTGCCTCAGCAGTGCCACAGGCTGATCACTTACATGTCACACTTCACTGATGCTGTAATTTGTGCTAGGAACAAGGAATTTGCTGTAATATGTGTTGCCGACCAAGTATTGAGTGCATAAATGAACATACTTTAAAAAACTTGAACTTTTCTGTTTTGCAAATCCGCTTTTTGATTGATCTTAAGAAATATTCTAATATTTTGAGATACTGGTTCCCCTTCAGGAACTCGAGCTGTGTCGAAAACGCATTGGGGAACGCCTTCAGTCATAGACCAGGAAGCTTAAAAGCATGTGCGCCGGAACCCGCATTCAGCTTTCTGTCATGTGTTGTCGTGCTCCTTTTTTGTGCCAGTTTGCACTACTTTTATTTGAGCACAATGTCTAAAGAGGCGAAGAAAGAAGTTAGCAGCAGACCACGTTATAGACAGTGTGTTCCTCCCTGCTCACGCTACATCCCGAGAGGGGATACACACAGTCTATGCACTCGTGGGGTTTGCAATTGGATCTGCTGGAGGAGACGGGTACCCCTCTATCTCCTTCCTCACCCACCAGATCCACTGCCTCTGGGTTTGGAAGCCCGCTCTGCGGTTTCTTCCCCCTGGGGAACAGGCTTGATGCTCCGTACATCTTCTTCCGAGGAGGTTGATATCGAGAGTGTCAGTGAAGTCCCACAATCACCACAATATGAGGAACTTTTGGAGGTGGTCACTCATGTGGTAGCCAAGTTAAACATTGATTGGCCCGCTGAGGAACAGGCCGAACCGCAGCGGAGTAAATTAGATGAGAGTTTCCGCCACCTCCACATCGGAGCCTGCCGTTTTTCCCCGACCTCCATGCCGAGGTCGTGGGGAAGACCATTCCCGGCCCACCTCTTTGTCCTTTCCTCAGATTAATATGGCAGGGACATCTGAGAGCGATTATAAGGCGATGCCCTGGGTGGAACAGATGCTTGCGAGCTATCTGTCCCCCGACACGGCATCGTCTTTACAGGCTCCGACCTTACCCTCCAAGCCGCTGCATACAACTTCAGCGCTGGTGGGTAAGGTGTACACGGCTGCGGGTTGGAGGGTAAGGTGTAGAGTTTAGAGTGTAGAGAGCCTGGCCAGGCTGGGAGACCAGCTAAAACCAGCTACTTCCAGCTAAAACCAGCCAAAACCAGGCAAAACTCAGTATCATGCGCAGTACAGTAAATGTTTATATGGTTGTCAACCAATGGGATGCTACATTTGATTCTTTCTGACAACAAAGCACTTGAATGTGACGAGTTTGTAATCACGACTTCATAAGTGGGAAATAGGAAATTTCTGGTAACTTGTATTTTATCAAAGCCAGCAACTGTTTTTCAAATAACGTATTTTGCATTCAACAGAAGAAGGAACTACATACAGGTTTGAAACAAATTGAGGATGTGTAAATAAGTAAATTTTTTTTTTTTTTTTTTATATATACGGGTGAACTATCCCTTCAAAGGTTTTTTCTTGGAGCCATTGATACCAATAAAGAGCCTTTATAAATCAAGAGTGCACTACATGAGTCTGTCCACCAGAGGGAGTTTGTAACACACAGAGAGTGCCTTTGTCTAAAGTTTTGCAGCCAAATCTGCTCCTGGAGTGTAGAGTTTAACTCTGTTAATGGGTGGGAATCCAAGCAGTCAAGTGATGTCTTTTGCTATTAGTCTACATGAAACCATGTGTATGTTTCATTGTGTACACATTTTTGGCTTATAGCCTATATTATGTATTATGTCTTAATTCTTCAGGATTTAATAGGCATGAAGATTACTAAAAACATTTTATTTTACTTACATATCTTACATCTTTGTAAATGTATATTCAAACATTTAATTACTGTATTTATTGTATAGCTAGTTACTGGATTTATTATTATACTATACCTTTACTTGCATATAATTAAAGTGTGATTGATGAATGAGATTTCCTTTGATTGCAGTGTTGCTATTAAAGCATAATTTGTAAAACAATAAACACAGTAAATTCTTGCACTTTTACTGGATTTATCTAAAAGCAGAATGAGATTTAACTGTGATTTTCTGCAGTTACAAACAGTTTAATCCTCTAATTTTATTCTCGTCGTGGCTCCATTGACTCTAGATCCAAACACAGCAGCTTGTTGGCTCACACTCTCTACTGATCTGACCAGTGTGTCGTACAGTGATGAAGATCAAGATGTATGCATGTGTTCTGGGTTCTGAGGGCTTTAACTCAGGAACACACTGCTGGGATGTGAAGGTTGGAGACAATACACTCTGGAGTGTTGGAATAACCACAGCATCAAACCAAAGGAAGGGAGATGTTTTCTTTAACACTAATGTCTGGCGTGTGCAGTACATGGACAGTGAATATGGCTCAAAATCCCTAGATCAACCCTACACTGGTTTGACTGTTAAAGAGAATCTGCAGCGTGTGAGAGTTCATCTGGACTATGACAGAGGAAAGGTGTCGTTCTCTGATCCTCTAACTAACATCTGTCTGTGTACATTCACAACAACCTTCACAGAAACTGTCTTTCCATTCTTATATAATCACTGCACAACCTTCCCTCTGAGGATCTTACCAGTTAAACTGATTGTAACAGCAGAAAATCACAGTTAAATCTGATTCTGTTTTTAGATAAATTTACTTAAGGTACAATAATTTACTGTGTTTATTGTTTTACAAATGATGATCCAATAGCAACACTGCAATCAAAGAAAAATGGGTCTCATTTATCAATCACACTTTAATTATATACAAGTAAAAGTAGTATAGTACAGTATAGTATAAGTCATTTAAAAATATAATAAATTCAATAACTAACTATACAATAAATACAGTAATTAAATATATGTTTAAATAGACATTTACAAAGATATACAAGTCATGTAAGATATGTTAAAAAAATAAAATGTTTATAGTAATCATCTTGTCTATTAAATCCTCACTGAAATTATGCATTTCAATGCATTTAAAGTACAACTGCAGTGACAAATTAAGACATAATACCATGTAGTTTGTTAATTGGGTTTGAGATGTGCTCATTTAGACTCAAAAATGAATGTGAGATTGCAGTTGATTGTGGAGTGATGGGGTTTAAAAGGACTAAATGATTGGAGACGTAAGGCATACGTCATTAGAGAGAAGTCTGACATTTACACTGGAGCTATGAAAATGTAAAATAAATAAATAAATAAATAAACACACAGATTGACTGCTAGGAATTTTCACTTAATTTTTTTTTTACTTTGATACATATTTGCCACAATCTTGTGTAAATTTATTTTTATAGAAATAAAAAAAAACTTACATTAGATAATTAACTAGCTACGAGTGAATATGTCAATAAAGGAACAGAACATGTGCTCATCTGTAGAGTTGCTTTATTATCTCTTTTTTTAATTTGATTTTTTTTTTTTTTTAATACTATACCTGACAGTAGACAGTGAAATGAGAAATCACACCAGTCACAGCACTGGACTCTGAAAACAAAGTCAATGAAGAAATCTCACACTACTTTCTTAGCCATTTATAAAACTAGTTACAACTTATGATTTTCTCTATTGCTCTGGATTAAAAGTAAATTGATTAGGAGCTTGATATATGTGACCCTGGACCACAAAACCAGTCATAAGTGTAAATTTGTAAAAACTGAGATTTATACATCATCTGAAAGCTGAATAAATAAGCTTTCCATTGATGTATGGTGTGTTAGGACGATATTTGGCCAAGATACAACTATTTGAAAATCTGGAGTGTATTGAGAAAATCGCCTTTAAAGTTGTCCAAATGAAATTCATAGCAGTGCATATTACTAATCAACAATTAAGTTCTGATATATTTATGGTAGGAAATATACAAAATATCTTTATGGAACATGATCTTTACTTAATAAATATGATTTTTGGCATAAAAGAAAAATCTATAAATTTCACCCGTCCGATGTATTTTTGGCAATTGCTACAAATATACCTGTGCAACATAACACTGGTTTTGTCGTCCAGGGTCACATATGAACAGTGTATAGTCTAACAGTGTATATTAGTTATCAAACTTATGATTTAACACATTTTCTTCATCAATTCAGTGCTAAATATGAGTATTCATCAGGGGTAGCCAATCTTTCTGCAGAGTTCAGCTAAACCTTACTTCAACACACCTGCCTGTAATGTTACAGTAAACATGATTGTCTAGGTTAGATGTGTTTATTAACAGAGTTAAACTCTACACTAGATCTCCTGGAGCAGATTTGGCTACAGAACTTCAGGCAAAGGCACTCACTGTGTGTTACAAACTCCCTCTTGTGAACAGACTCATGTAGTGCACTCAAGCTAAGGCTCTTTATTGGCATCAATGTGTCCATGAAAAACCTTTAAATGGATAGCTCCCAAAAAAAGTCATTACTTACTCACCCTCAGTTTGTTCCAAACCTGTATGAAGTCCCTTTTTCTGCTGAACACAAAACTAGATTTTTTGAAGAACGTTGGTAACCAAACTATTGCTTGCTTTGATAAAACACAAAGATCAAGTTTTAAAGTTTACAGATTCAGGTATCAATTACAAACCTAATGTTCATCTTTTGCCCTTCATTTTGATTACACAAACTAAAAAAAAAAAAGCTGCCTGCACTCTGAAATAAGTCCATAAAAACAGGACCCAATGTACTAACATGTTAAGATGAAGGACTTTTCCATACTGGTTTTTTTCCTGAGGTTTTACCTTTGTTCTGAGTTGTGCTGTGTTTTAGAGATAAAGGAAAAAGTCTTTAAATTTAACAAATAATGTCATGCCAGAAAATTACCAGTCACCTACCTTTTACATTTTTCCAGTAAATTACAACAAAAGTTTTTTTCAGGCTGAGTGACCATCATTTCATTGAATAAAAAGAGCAATACATTGGTGGACTCACCAGACTTGTCTGTTTTTACACAAAGGCTGATGCTTCCAAAACAGTGCAGAGGCTTAGTAATTAGACTGTAGTAATTATTAAAGAAAAACGATTGATCACACTTTTTATTAGTAACAAAAGACCTATAACAACCAACAGACACTACTGCAGTACTTCTATCCCACAAACACAATAATAATTCAGTGAATAACTGGTCAAACTGAACCATTAAAGGAGACCTGTTATACCCCTTTTTTAAATATAAATTTCAGGTGTCCCCAGAATGTGTCTGTGAAGTTTCAGCTCAAAATACCCCACAGATTATTTATTATATCATTTTGAAAATGCGCCCTTTTTTTCCAGAATAGGACTGTGCCTTTACAGCTCGTATCTCAGATACTAAAATGATGCTAAAAAACATATTTTTTCTTTCGTCTTGCAGTCAACAACAGAACAGTTAGCATGCTTTGTTTGAATTTTTGCCATGGTGTTAAACCTTGTACACCGTTGTCACTTTCGAAAAACAAAATGATCGTGAAGTAGGTGGAAACATGCAGTTTAAGGGCGCTAATATTATAAGATAATTTTACCGCATCAGTAGGGGGAGCAAAATCTGATTAGTTTTTTGTACATGCTTACAGAAAAAGGCTTACCAAAACAAAGTTACTGTGTTGTCCTTTTTCACATTTTCTGCGTTAGTAGATGAACTGGGGACCCGACTGTAGCACTTAAACATGGAAAAAGTCAGATCTGTCACCTTTAAAAGAAGCTGCTCAAATCATTCACTTGTGAATCAGACTACACTTGACATTATGTGTTTGTGAGAACAATATGTACGCAGTGCTTTTATCTCATCAAATTTAGACCGCAAAATGATATTCAAAAATCAGATCAATATGATTTTTATGTGCTGTAGAGATTTATCCATCCATCTTACACTGAAAGATTTGTGATAGCAACTAAACAAAAAGTTTAGTTTCACAGTCCAGCTTCACAGTCCTGGAAGATACGGACCTTCTTCAGTTTATCCAGATGCACACTGATAGCAATCTCAGGCCGCAATTTGTTGGGCAGATTCTTTAGGACATCCTGATCATCAATTGTTTTCTTGTTGGTCCACAAGTAGTTAAACTTTTTGATGACTCTGACTTCCAACTCTTTGCTGACTTTTCTGAACTGCATGTGGTGTTTGATGGTATGATGTGAGCCTGAACTCAGCCCGTGTGGTATTCATGTTTGAGATCAATGGCTGGATAGTTTTTTTTAATGGTTTTCTGATGAGCAGGAAGTCCCTGACAGTGCCGCTGGATCTTCTGAGAAGTGAACTGCAACACTGATGAAGTGCCACAATCGAGACCCTGGTATTTTTTTCTGCTCTCCAGAGTGTTTGATATGCCTCGTTCCACTGTCACTGTATTGTCCTCTGAGTCACTATATAATATCCCCTTGAAAAAGGGGATATTATTTTTACAGATTAATTAAAAACCACTGCATGGATTTTTTTATCATTATAGGGTAATGTCACGGGTCATGTCCGGGAAGGATTCGCAGGGACAAGGAGATATAATAAACGTACCCAATCCCCCCCAACCCCAAATTTTCTTGGGGGAAATTAGGGAACTGCCAGCCCGGGAGAGTACAGGAGGTCCGGGCTTTGGAGGCGCTGGCACAGGAGGGCGTACTGGAGGACACTCAGGCGGCGCAGTCTCTGGAGGGCGCTCTGGCTCAGGACGGCGCTCTGAAGGACTAGACGGGACCAGCCGAGACGTAGGAGAAGGAGAGAGTACAGGGGAATTAAACCCCATGGGGATCACCCGGTCCATATTGTCCTTAATGTTTATGTGGCTTGCCACATGGCAGGCTGGCAGCCTAGAGTGCGGAGCGGCGGCCGGTTGATTTGAGCGCAGGGCGGCTGCCAGAGTCCGTGAGCGGGCCGCGGGTTTTGGGCTGAGGATGAGGGAGAAGCTCTGGAGGACTGGGGAAAGTGAGGGAGGAATGGAGAGAGTGAGCTTATTGGAGCAGCAGGTGGAGGACACTGGTTGGTGGTGAACTGGAGTGTCTGCATGCTTTCGGGGGGGGGGGATTAGAATCCTCCACATCAGCATAAAACTTGGAGTTATTTAGAGCAAGGACATAGTTAATAAAGTCCGCTACAGGTCTAACATAAAGCAACAATAAGAACAGACAATGAACAAGGAACAGAACCAACATTATATAAGACAGCTAATCAGACACAGACAGGTGTAAGTGATTAACCAATGACGACATAACAAGAAACAGAACAGGAAAGACCAAATAAGGGCACAAGAGGACAAAACCAACAAAACAGTCCACAGGGGTGTGACAGGTATTCAAACAACATGTAAAAGTGAACTTTGCATCTGATGACCCCTTTAATGTGTAAAAATACATTTTTTAGCACAAAAAAAATAAAATGTATAAAAAAGTTTTGTGTAAAAATTATAAGCTTCTTTAAAAAAATGAATAACATACATAACAATTACTTCTCTTTTATTTACACATGAACATGTATAACAAATACAAACACAAAATGTATAGAAAGTACTCAGGCTCATTTACAAATAAATGTCATTACAAAAATGCAACATATTAATTTCATTTTTAACTTACATCACAAAAATAAACTACAGAAATGAGGTTGTTTCATTGGCAATGTGACATCTAAAAAATATTTTGAAACATTTTAATGTACCCATTGTTTCCACTGTTTTTTCTTCTTGAGAGAATGGCTCATTAATAATATATTTGTTAGCCATTCTCCCTGCTCTCCTGTGCTCCTCTCTACTCTGTCTCTCTCTGGAATTTGATGTCCTCCCTGTGTAGCTCCACCAGCTCCCACACACTGCCTCACCTGTCCCAGGACACCTGCAATCTTATGGCAGAGCAAATGGTAACAACAACAGTACAAAAATTTCAGCAAAAAAATTGTGCTTTAACTTGCTTACTTTGTATGTTTGTATTAAGTCCTTCCCAAGCAGGCCCATTTTCTCCAGAATAGTCCTAAAACAAGAGAAAATGGAAATACTTGTGAAAAATATTAAGACAGTGGTGCAATCTTAACATTAGAAAACATAACACAGCAGTACATGTTTACAAAATACTGAAGTGCTCAAGTTTGGTTAAAACATTTGTGGACATATCTTGCATGACAGCACTACAAAAACACAACAAAGGGAAAGACTATTGCCTTGTCTTATTGTATGTGGGCTTTGTGTAAGAAAAAAAAAAAAAAAAAAAGCACTTTTAGCACTTGTTTCGCTAAGTATTTGAGTAAATAAAAACACAGTACTTACATTTAAATGTGAATTCCCCAAAAAAAACTCTCACCCGCCATGTTCTTTGAATATACATTCTTGAAGGTCATTTTCGGTGTAAGTTAAATATTAATATAATACTTAGATATTACATCTATTTAGGTAGAAACACAAAGTGTTGCACGTTTTATTGGTGCAAAGAGAAGTAGTGCTGATATTTATTTAGTACATTTGCAACTGCTTTTATCACTTAATCAGAAGCACCACAAATTAAATCTGTTACAGGGACTACTGAACAGACACTTAGAATTTTTAATATGCAAAGCATTGAAAAACAATAATAATAATAATAATAATAAAAAAAAAAAAACTGCATTTTTACAACAGTATAAGTGTGTCCCATCAGGTAATGAAAAGTTCGACACACTCTAGTGGTCTTCATCTTCACTTAAACACTTGAGCCAAATACAGGAAAGACCGCAAGTGTGGGTATTTGGACAAGGCAGTACAGTTTTAATTTTCCTGGGAAACGGAGGCCGCATTTGAAGTCGCTTTCGAATCATAGCAGCCTTCGTTGTGCCACGGTGACACAAACGGAAACCTTGGAATGTGGTCTTCGGAGTGGTGCATCATGAATTGGGACAGCTTACGGCCCTGTCCCCAATGGCAACCTAAACCCTTGCGGTCTTCCTCTGAGTATGCACTTTCAAGACGTAATGACACTTTGACTCTCGTGTAGAAGTCTGCTCAGAGCTGTAACCAACAAATTATGAGTTGACTTAAGCACCTATGTTTCTAGCCTTATAAATGTGACCCATACCTTCGACCTCAAAGATGTTATTTTTAATTGTGAAAATCCAAAACTACTATCTGTTGAATATGTTGTTAATTTGAATGCAAAATTCTTCATTCATAAGCAAAAATGGCTTAAATCTCCTCTGTCTTTTTCCCTTATTCTTTCTGAACTTGATTCTCATGTTTCATTCTTATTTTTGCTACATTATGACAACTTTTCTAAAAAAAAGATGTAATTTATTTTTGTATTTTTCTTTTCTGTATGAATAATACCATCATTTGATGTGTGCAAATCCAGAACATTAATTTTCTGTCTATATCTTTATAATTGTTCCTTGTAGGAATTTATCAGTGCCTAATTCCCTGTTCTTGTATGTGTTTTTGTTTTGTTTTTATGAGTTCTACAATAAAACTGAAAAAAAAAAAAAGAGTCTGTTCGGAGCTCACACCAGTGCAGGCTCGGCAGAAGTGTGCATAATGGCCTCAAAGGAGGCGCTCGCGAGCAGCCTTTCTGGACGCTAAAATGGCAAATCCACTGCAGTTCTGACTCCTGAATGTTCTTCCAGAGTCCAGATCTCACAGCCGGATCCACAGATGAGTTCTGGAGCTTTGATTCAGGTGTCACATTACTTGAGTAACCTGCCGTTCAGAGTCTGGAAGAAGATGCAGGAAACTGTCCAACACAATGAGTCTCCAGCAGATTTGACACCAGTAGACAGACAGATTAACGTATATGATAAAAATGCATGTAATAATCACTTGAAGTTCTGTGGAGTTTAACTAAACTCAGATCATATAGCAAACTGTACATATACAAATCTCAGCCTTTGGTGTACTCTTATGTAGTAGGTTTACATTTCTAATACCATATTTTATTCTCTTTGCAGCTCCACTGACTCTAGATCCAAACACAGCAGCTCCCCAGCTAACAATTTTTTGGATACGAGAACATTATGCTATGTTCTGGTAATGTTTTCAGCAGCTAGTTTTATTTTAGTTCAGAATATTCTCCTAAAAAGTAGGATAACATTCTCTAAAAACATTCTACAAATGTTTATTGATAACATTGTTAGAACATCATCCTCTAACATTCTAATAAAGATTTAATCGGGAAGCTTCCCATTGGACATGTCTCATGTTGCTATCTCATATTGCTCAGATGTCAAAATTTGTTTGAAAGTAAAAACTTTAAAGTAAAAACTTGCCTTTGTTCGATGAAGCTCCAACTTCATTAAATAACTACAAAAACAGCATTACCAGCTACTGTCCTGAATCCTGAGACTGCTGTGAGAACTTCAGACAAAAACACTCTCTGTGTGTTACAAACTCCCTCTGCTGGACAGTATCATGTAGTGCACTCTTAAAAATATCTCTTTATTGGCATCAGTGGTTCCATGAAAAACCTTTAAAAGAACAGTTCACCTGTAAATGAAAATTGTGTCATTATTTACTGATCCTCAACTCATCCCAAATCTGTATGAAGTTCTTTCTTCTGTTGAACACAAAATATTTTGAAAAATGTTAATAACTAAACAATTGCTTGCTTTGATAAAATACAAAGATCACGTTTAAAGGTAGGGCAGGTGATTTCAGAAAGGCTAGTGATAGCAGGTTAGCTCTGAAAGCAAAATCCCCACCCTCCCTGCATAATCACTTTGCAAAGCTGCGCCTCCTCCAAATCATATGAACGTGCTCAAGCAGAAAAGAGACTAACCTGCGACACGATGAGAGACGGCACTGGTGGAGGATTCAGTGCAATGCTGTCAATTTACCTTATGCCTCATTCACCAGTGAGAAAACACTACAGTACAAAGTGTATAATATTACCATAACGGCACCTTTCATTCTCGCTGCAATGTGCTGATGACGTCTCATGTCTGTGCAAACGGTGTGCAGAGCTATGCAAATATTTGACAGGCAGGCAGGACAGCCTATTGTAATGCTCGGACCGGACATTTTGATTGGACGAACATTTTATGGTCCTACGCCTTCCACAGATGATATAAATACATGTATTTACACAATCATATATTATATCACTTTGAAAATGCCTATTTTGAGTGGAAGCAGAAACACCTCTTTTAGTTGCAAGTCTCTTTAAATGCAAATGAGCTGCTGCTCCCCGCCCCCTTTTCCAGAACAGGGTTATGCTATTTTAGCTCATATCTCAGATCTCTGCCAAAAAACATCTGTTTGGTTTTGATTAGCATGTATATCGCACTGAAATCTTGTTTTAAAGCCATATCAGTTTAAATATCTAATATGCGTTTTTCTGGATGCAGTCAGCAAATTTCCTTTCGCCCGGATCTGGCCCATATCAACAGCTAAAGTGTGGCCCAGATTAGTATTTGTTCACCGGCCCAAAATTGGTCCACATCTTTTTAGCCAGAACTGAACCAAAACAGTGCCATAACCCAACCCAAAATGAGCCAAATCATGAAAACAGATGTGGCTGATATATGGACCTTATATGGTATTCTTATATGGCTGAGTTCTGTAAAGGGCTACGTACGTTGGCCGAGAGTGTTCAACGCGCTGCAACTTAAGAAAACACATGCAAATAGAAAAAACGACAACAAATTAAGAAAACATCTAAATCAGTTTGACAACACAGGCGCTGCAAATCCTCGCAACGCAAACACAAATACGGAAATGCGCTGCAAATTCATTACAACTGGAAAAACGCAATGTCAATTGAAATGTAAGAAAAGCAAACCTCTAGTGGATCTTGCCATTTTGATTTTTGATTTTATGACATCTCATAATTAGTGTCCATGCTCTGCTTAGCAAACTTAAAGTCATGTAACAGAAGTTATGGCTGACTTATGCTGACATATTTCAGAGTGAAACAGGTTTTAGAATGTGATAAATTATAGGGCAGGACTTGACTTTATTCATTGATATAGTAAATGTATAAATTCAAGGGTGGGGGTAAAGGAGTAGGTATCTTGGTGAATGGGACCTTAACCCTTTAACTGTCACACCCATTTTTGAACACAGACATAAAAATGCACTATCCAGACTTAAATTTTTATAATTCATGAATGAAAACATTTTGTAATAAGATTTTGATGTACATTTTCCTTGGTAATGCAATATCTGATTTTAAAATGCCTTTCAAACGATGAATTTTGAGATTTTAAAAATTCACATACTTTGTAACACAAAATACGGTAAAATATCTATTTAGGAGTCTTAGACCTCTCCGACGATGTATAGTTTGTCATGATTAGATTAGGATTTATTTGTAATATGATGAAGTAAACTTCCCACTGAGCAGACGGTGACAATAAAAAGGTTAAGAGCAGAAAATGCACCTCTTTTATTTCTGATTGTGGCTGTGTGTGTGTTTTGGGTTTTATATGACTTTTTTTTCTTGGATGAAAATGAGGCTGTGAGGGATAAACCTAGTCTTTACAATGACACACACTGTAAAGCCCTACATATACTTCCCATAGGTCATAGCAAACTCACACCTGTTTTATTTTTGAATGCATTTATAGTTACATTATTTACAATACATTACATTATATAAAGAAAAATTGATGATGTACCATTGAATTACTAGAAAATTATGCACACCCAAGGTGGTCTTGGACCCATTAAAACTATTGCTGCAAAGATGTTAGAAAAATTATTTTTCTTTGAAGCTAGAAACTGCCACCATGTTTAAATAATAATAATAATTTCAATACAGAAAAAAACTAATCAACTAATCTAAGTAAAACATTCTCAAGCTCAAGGAAAGTAAACACTCCATGTAGGCCTATTACTTACAAACAAACGGATAAATAAATATATTAATCAAAAATACAGATGAAATAATATTTTTAAAATAGTTTTTTTTAGGTAGGACTATCTAAAGGCTATTACAGAAACAAACTACAGACATTTCTTGAAGTAATAAATGTTCAAATAAAACACTGCAAAATCTACACTGTATACATTAAATATGATTCTTATTACAGTTAATAAGTGATTCAGTCAAGAAATGTGAGTTATTTTCTCTTTTTCTTTTGTTGTTTGATTGATATTTATGACGCGCTCGGCGGCTGCAGGTTTAGGGGCCGTTCACATATAGCGTCTTTTGCGCGCTCCAGTTCGTTATTTCAAATGTAGACGCGCGGCAGCCGCGCTAACGGAAGCGACGCGGTCGCGACGCGCAGGCGGTGCGAAGCGCTCCGTTTTTTTCAGGCGCGTCCGCACCGCATGGAGATGAAAACACCTCAACTTTTCAGAATGCCGCAAGCGCGCCGCGGGTCATGTGACAGGATTCAACCAATTAGCTCCATCCTTTCCAGTAACAACATTTAAAGCCCAGCCAAGATGGAGAAACAGCTGATCATAGCTGTACATTTTTAAATAAATTTAGTAGCAGAGCTACAGCAAGTGATTTTTAGTGCTGGAAATCCGTTTGTCCTTTGATGAAACTTCCGCGTCTTCATTGAGAGTGCGGGTCATGGTTGCTTAGCAACGGCAGACGCCACGGGAGCGCAAGCCACAGAGCGCCTTGGAAAGGAGGAAAAATCGGCGCGCCTAGCGTTTTACACGCGTTTTCCGAGTTCCGAGTCAAGTCCGAGTAAAAATGCATCCGAGTCCATGACAAGTCCGAGGCGCCTAAAAATTGTACTCGAGACCGGACTCGAGTCCGAGTACCCCAACTCTAAGTATCAACCCACTGGATTCCTTTGGTCTTCCAACCAGGAACGATTGTTTACTTGTAAGTCAAGGCTTAAATGTAGGGAAAGTTGTGCTTTTTGTGTTGCTGCCCCCAGGCTTTGGAACGCCTTGCCATTATCCATTAGACAAACTTCTTCTCTTAGTATTTTTAATTTCAAGGTAAATACTTTTTTTATTCTTTAAATCATATGGCTGCTGGGATATTTGTAGGATTTTGTTTGTTTTCTGTGTGTTTTTCTGTTTTTGATGACTTGCTGGAAAGCATATTGGTCAACGGAAGTTGTAATTAATTGTGCTATTTAAATTGTCATAAGAAAAAAAAAATAATAATAATTAGAAAAAAATAATAATAATAATAATAAGATCCCCTTACCACAGAACAAAATCTGATGCTGATGATACACAGGGCAACTTTTTGAGCAATATTGCTTGGGCACTTTCCCATTGAGAATGGGTAACAAATTTCTATCTGGATTTAGATTGAGGGAACGAGGACGCTGAGGCGGCGTTTGAATCCAATTGCGGAAGTTTATTACAAATTACAGCACACATAAACGTGGAAACAGGCAGAGGGTCGATTACCAGAAAAGCAGTCCAACAGCATACAACACATAAACGTAATCCAAGCAGCAGAGAGATAAAGCAGGCAGTGGGTCAAATACCGTGAAGTCAGTCCAGAAACAGCAAACAATCCAATAGGGGTAATCCGTAAACTCAAGAGTCCATAAACAAAGCAAGGTAGCAACAGGTAATCCAACAGAGTAAATATAGAAACGCTCGGTAAGGCAGGTGAAACTGGCAATACTTCGCAAAGTATAGAGCACATGGTCAGTCTTTAAATAGTGTCAAACAGGAAGTAACAATAGAAGCAGCAGAGGGAGCATGCAGGCAGTCCTAGGGTGAGGGCTCCCTCTGCTGGCGTGGCATTACAGAATCCCCCCCCCTAGGAGCGACTCCTGGCGCTCAAAACAACAGTCCAGGTGGGTGGGGGAACAGAGGCAAAACAGGGGGTGGGACGGAGGGCCAGGTCCATGTAGAGCAGGTGGGCCTGGATCGTGGAGCAGGGACAGACAGTGAAGCACTGGAGGACCTGGATCGTGGAGCAGGGACAGACAGTGAAGCACTGGAGGACCTGGACTGTGGAGCTGTGGCAGACAGTGGAACCTTGGAGGACCAGGGCCATGGAGCTGTGGCAGACAGTGGAGTACTGGAGGACCTGGGCCGTGGAGCTGTGGCAGACAGTGGAGTACTGGAGGACCTGGGCCGTGGAGCTGTGGCAGACAGTGGAACCTGGGGGCCTGGGACCTGGGCCGTGGAGCAGTAGCAGATTGTGAAGTACTGGAGGACCTGGGCCGTGGAGCAATGGCAGAGTAGGGGACCATGGTGGGGCAGGCAGAGCAGGCAGAACAGGAAGCCATGGTGAGGCAGGCAGAGCAGGCAGAGCAGGGAGCCATGGCGAGGCAGGCAGAGCAGGCATAACAGGGAGCCATTGCAGGGCAGGCAGAACAGGCAGAGCAAACAGGAGCAGAGATATCCACAGTGGGACCAATGACATGCATAGCAGAGCGGTGTGTACTTGAATGATTACTTTGGTCTTCTTGATTGCGACATGGCAGGTAGAGAGTTCATCGTGGAACGCCGCCCCCATAGGAGGATCTACAGCTTGCGCTGACACCTCTGGGGGCATGGGCGCAGATGCTTGGGCAGGTGTGGCAGGGAAGTTATAAATGGCCTTCCTGGCCGTGACAGGACAGGCAGAGAGTCCTTGGGGAAACGCCGCCCCTTTAGGAGGTTCTGCAGCCAGAGCTGCTGCTTCTGGGGGCATTGGCGCAGACTCTTTGACAGAAGAGGCCTCTGGCGTAGACTCGTGGACAGGCGAGGCCTCTGGAGCAGACTCGTGGACAGGCGAGGCCTCGGGAGCAGACTCGTGGACAGGCGAGGCCTCGGGAGCAGACTCGTGGACAGGCGAGGCCTCGGGAGCAGACTCGTGGACAGGCGAGGCCTCGGGAGCAGACTCGTGGACAGGCGAGGACGGGAGCAGACTCGTGGCGAGGCCTCGGGAGCAGACTCGTGGACAGGCGAGGCCTCGGGAGCAGACTCGTGGACAGGCGAGGCCTCGGGAGCAGACTCGTGGACAGACGAGGCCTCTGGAGCACAGTGTGCAGCCCACACACTGAAGATGGCTACGGCCATTACAGGCAGCACAGCAGATAATGGGGTGTCTGTTGACCTTGAGGGTGCTGATGATATGGGCTTGTGGCTTGGGAGAGTGGGCTCTGCGTGGCTTGGGAGCGTGGGCTCTGCGTGGCTTGGGAGCGTGCTGGGCTGGCTTGGGAGCGTGGGCTCTGCGTGGCTTGGGAGCGTGGGCTCTGCGGGGTCAGCTGATACGTGAGGTGGCTTGAGAAGGTCAGAGGGGACCTGGTGAGATTCTGGTAGAATAACAGTTTTATGACTTGACTCAGGGAGGCCTGCCGTGGCCGGACTTGACTCAGGAGCAACAGCAGTAACCTGACTTGGTTCATGGAGATCAACTGTGGTGTGGCTTGGTTCAGGGAGATCAGCTGTGGCTTGCTTGGTTTGACTGTGGTTCGACTTGGCTCGGGAATAACAGCAGCAACTTGACTTGGCTCATGAAGATCTGCTGTAACTTGGCTTGGCTCATGAAGATCAACTGTGACTTTGCTTGACTCAGGAACCACGGCTGTGACTTTGCTTGACTTGAGGGCTACAGCTATAGCTTTACTTGACTCAGGAGCAATAGCTGTAACTTGACTGGACTTCGGAAGAGCAGCTCTGACCTGACTTGACACAGGAAACACAGCTTTAACGTGACTTGACGCTGGAACAACAGCTGCAGCTTGACTTGACTGTGGAACAACAGCCGTGACCTGACTGGAATCGGAAACTTGACTTGACTCAGGAAACGCAGCTGTAACTTGACTTGACTTGGAAACTTGACTTGGGAAACACAGCTGCAACGTAACTTGACTCAGGAACAACATGGCTTGGCTCAGGAACAACATGGCTTGGCTCAGGAACAACATGGCTTGGCTCAGGAACAACAACAACTGTGACTTGGCTGACTGGGGACAGCTGTGACTTGGCTTGACTCGTGGGGAACAGCTGTGACATGGCTTGGCTGGGGAACAGCTGTGACTTGGCTTGATGGCTTGGCTGGGGAACAGCTGTGACTTGGCTTGGCTCGTGGGGAACAGCTGTGACTTGGCTTGACTCTGTGGGGAACAGCTGTGACTTGGCTTGACTCGTGGGGAACAGCTGTGACTTGGCTTGACTCGTGGGGAACAGCTGTGACTTGGCTTGACTCGTGGGGAACAGCTGTGACTTGGCTTGACTCGTGGGGAACAGCTGTGCTTGGCTGACTTGGCTTGACTGTGTGGGGAACAGCTGTGTCCTTGCTTGACTCATGAACAACAGCTCTTGGCTTGGCTCGTGGAAACAGCTGTGAGCTGTTGCTTGCTTGCTTGACTCATGGAGAACAACAGCTGTATCTTGGCTTGGCTCTGTGGAACACAGCTGTGACTTGCTTGGTTCTGTTGCTTGACTTGAACAGCTGCTTGGCCTTGCTTGACTCTGTTGCTTGACTTGACTCTGTTGCTTGACTTGACTCTGTTGCTTGGCTTGGCTCTGTTGGCTTGCCGGGCTCTGCAGCTTGACCGGGGCTCTGGGCTCTGCAGCTTGACCGGGCTCTGCAGCTTGACCGGGCTCTCAGCTTGAGCTTGGCCGGGCTCTGCAGCTTGGGCTCTGCAGCTTGGCCGGACTCTGCAGCTTGGCCGGACTCTGCAGCTTGGCCGGACTCTGCAGCTAGACTTGACCCTGGAACTGGACTTGACTTGGAAGCCTGACTGGACTTGGAAACTTGACTTGACCCTGAAACTCGACTGGACTTGGAAGCTTTTGACCCTGGAGCAGCAACTGTAGCTTGACTGGGTTCTGCAGCTTGACTTGGTTCTGCAGCTTGACTTGGTTCTGCAGCTTGACTTGGTTCTGCAGCTTGAGCTTGACTTGGTACAGGAACAGTAGCTGTCATTTTAGCTGCCCATACAGCCATTAGGGGTGAGTCCAGTACGCGTGCCATCATAAGGCGTGGCTTGGAGACAGTGATTATCTTGTGGAGTGGCTCTGGGATGGCAGCCATCTTGTGGACTGGCTCTGGGAAGGCGGCCATCTTGTGGACTGGCTCTGGGACGGCGGCCATCTTGTGGACTGGCTGGGAGGGCAGCCATGGACTTGTGCAGACTGAGCTGGTTGTAGGCCATGACAGGTGCAGCCATGACAGGTGCAGACATGGCGTGGCACAGGCAGGCATGGCGTGAGCAGGCCCTGGAGCGGCAGGCATGGCGTGAGCAGGCCCTGGAGCTGGAGGCGGCGTGAGCTGGCTTTGCAGGCATGGCGTGAGCAGGCCCTGGAGCAGGCATGGCGTGAGCAGGCTTTGGCTTTGCAGGCATGACGTGAACAGGCTTTGGCTTGGTGGATGTGGCCTGAGCAGGCTTTGGCTTGGCAGGCATGACGTGAACCGGTTGTGGTCTGGCAGATGTGGAGTGAACAGGCTGTAGCTTGGCAGACGTGACGCTAGCAGACTTGGTTTGAGGGGGTTCTTGCACGATGGTGACAATACCAGACATGAAGGTTGTGGTGTGAACGGTCTCTGGTTTGTTTGATGTGACGTGAGCTGGTTGTGGTGTGGTGGTTACTGCGGGATTGCGGGGTCCCTCGTCCGCGACCCCCACAGTAAATGTGGATCCACTTAATAGCAGGGCATGATCAATATATCTCTCCAGTGACCAATGAATCTTTCCCCCAGGTAGCCACGAACGAATGGGATCATTCAAACCCACCCGAAAAATGTCCTTCAGTGCCACGTCATTAAAATCAACAAGGTAACACAGTCCACAAAATTCCTCTACATATTCCTCTATAGCCTTGTCCCCTTGACGAAGGCAGAGGAGACGAGATACTCCTGGGTTCATGTTGGCTGATCGTTTCCGCTGGATTCTTGGTAGGCGAAGTATTCTGTAACGAGGACGCTGAGGCGGCGTTTGAATCCAATTGCGGAAGTTTATTACAAACTACAGCACACATAAACGTGGAAACAGGCAGAGGGTCGATTACCAGAAAAGCAGTCCAACAGCATACAACACATAAACGTAATCCAAGCAGCAGAGAGATAAAGCAGGCAGTGGGTCAAATACCGTGAAGTCAGTCCAGAAACAGCAAACAATCCAATAGGGGTAATCCGTAAACTCAAGAGTCCATAAACAAAGCAAGGTAGCAACAGGTAATCCAACAGAGTAAATATAGAAACGCTCGGTAAGGCAGATGAAACTGGCAATACTTCGCAAAGTATAGAGCACATGGTCAGTCTTTAAATAGTGTCAAACAGGAAGTAACAATAGAAGCAGCAGAGGGAGCATGCAGGCAGTCCTAGGGTGAGGACTCCCTCTGCTGGCGTGGCATTACATGGGGACGCGATTATAGCACTTATACACAGAAAAAGTAATATTTTTATGACATGTCACCTATAAAGAAAGCTGCTCAAATCATTAATTTGTAAATTAGACATAACAGCATTGAAAACTAACAGGTCTTTCCCTTTACTGATAAAAAAAAAATCAAATCAAATAAATAAAAACATAATAAAAACAACATAAAATAACACTTTTAACATTTACTCGCCTTATCCAGTCCTATGTAAAGTGTGCTGGGAAATAGAAATCCACTATTAGCATTAACAAAATAATTTTAAGTTACTACAATTTAATTTTTCAAGATATTGAATTGACACAAGACATTAGAGTTTAAATTGCACACAATATTAATTTAATGTAACGAACAACATGATTATGTCAACTGAACTCAAAATAATATTTGCAAATTAAAAAGTTTAACTAAAATGATTAAATTAGAATTTTTAACTTGCAATCATGTGTTTATTTAAGATGTGGTAACATGTCCACTGAAAAAATGTGAGTGTTTGTTGTTGTTATTTAAATAGTATGTTGCTATATACACTGACAGGGTATTTCTCTTTACTAGCATTTAAAACTAAATAAACACACACACACACATTCACAGTATCAGTCTAAATTAATAAATATTTTATTAAGAGTATTATATATGATTTAATTCTCTTATAATGACTAACATGTTTGCTATGTTTTTTTGAATCCGTGAGATGAAAGCACAAAAGAGTTAAATAAACTATACATTCAGCTCATCAGAAACTCCACCCTCTCACAACCTTTACCCTTTACCAGGAGGTGACTAGTCTTATGATTTCTCCCTTACATATCATACTGAAAGCTAAAAAAAAAAAGTGTTGTGGAGATCAGAGGAAGACACTATAAATTATGATTTTGGAGAAGTGTATTAAACAGAATAGATTTTGATTTTGATTGTGATTGTTATTTACTTTTCAAACCAAAATTCAGAAAGTGAAAGTAAATTGTAGATCATTACAGCTTTTACAAGAAGAGGAAATGGATTCAAAATCTGTGGAAGAGCTTTCTTGTCCTGTGTGCTGTGAAATCTTCAAGAATCCTGTTATTCTGTCCTGTAGTCACAGTATTTGTAAAAAGTGTCTTCAACAGTTCTGGAAAACAAGAACAACTCAGGAGTGTCCTGTCTGCAGGAAAAGATCCTCAAGAGAAGAGCCTCCATGTAATCTAGCATTAAAAAACTTATGTGATTCACTGATAAAGGAGCAAAATGAGAGTCGTTCATCAGGATCTGAGGAGATCTGCAGTTTACACAGTGAGAAACTCAAACTCTTCTGTCTGGAGGACAAACAGCCTGCGTGTTTAGTGTGCAGAGACTCAGAGAAACACGTCAATCACACATTCAGACCCATCAGTGAAGTGCTTTCACCTCACAAGGTAAGACAAATTTATTTCATTTCATATGCCAAGCACAGTGCTTTAATAGCTGTGTATACAATAGACAAGTTTAATAATTAAAATTAAAACTTACAAAATTAACTTTACAAGTTAAATAATTAAAAAATGCAGTATGTCTTGGAAATTTCAGGCACAAAAGGGACTATTTCCTGAGAATGACCATACAGCACAATGACAATAACAATGACTATGAAAAACATCCAAACATACTAAACCTCTTAGCACTGTAAGTTTCTCAGATTTTCATCTTAACTTCTAGGAGGAACTGAATACAGCACTGACATCCCTACAAAACAAGCTCAAACATGCAGAAGAAATGAAAGAAGAGTGTGATGAAACAGTTCAACACATCAAGGTGAGGATATCGAGTAAAGAGTCAAACATTTCACAGAGTTTATGATGGACATTAGTGGAGTGAGTGTTAATGCAGATCTGACTGAAGTGAATGTGATGTGATTTCAGTCTCAAGCTGAGCACACAGAGCGTCAGATTAAAGAGGAGTTTGAGAAGCTTCATCAGTTTCTCAGAGATGAAGAAGAAGCTACAATCACTGCACTGAGAGAGGAAGAGGAGCAGAAGAACCAGATGATGAAGGAGAAGCTGGAGGAGATGAACAGACACATCTCAGCTCTTTCACACACAATCAAAGACACTGAGGAGATGATGAAAGCCAATGACGTCTGCTTTCTGAAGGTGACAGCTGAATTTAGCTTCATCGTTTGTGCATAAACTTGCCAATTATTCATTACTCATAACAGTAAACTGTTATGAGTGTTTTACAAAATATTAAAATGATTTTTTTCAAACTCTATATTTTACAGAACTTTAACATCACGATGGGAAGGTAAGTTGATCTGCTTGTGTTTTTTCTCTCAATGAATCTGAACTCAAATCCACTGCAGTTCTGACTCCTGAATGTTCTTCCAGAGTCCAGATCTCACAGCCGGATCCACAGATGAGTTCTGGAGCTTTGATTCATGTGTCACATTACTTGAGTAACCTGCCGTTCAGAGTCTGGAAGAAGATGCAGGAAACTGTCCAACACAGTGAGTCTCCAGCAGATCTGACACCAGTAGACACCAGTACAAAAGATTAAATAGTTCAGATATAAACAAAGACAGACAGATTAACATTTGATAAAAATACATTTAATAATCACTATGAAGTTGAGATGAATATGAACTGTATTTCATAAGATCATACAGCAAACTAATGTCTACAAAACAGTCTATTCCTCATGGTGTATTTTCATGTATTAGGTTTACATTTATAATAATACGTTCACATTTTATCCTCTAATTTTATTCTCTTTGTAGCTCCATTGACTCTAGATCCAAACACAGCACATCCTTGCCTCTCACTCTCTACTGATCTGACCAGTATATCAAACAGTAATGTATATCAAGATCTTCCTAAAAATCCAGAGAGGTTTGACTATTATCCATGTGTTCTGGGTTCTGAGGGCTTTAACTCAGGAACACACTGCTGGGATGTGGAGGTTGGAGACAATACATACTGGAATGTTGGAATAACCACAGCATCAAACCAAAGGAAGGGAGATGTTTTCTTTAACACTAATGTCTGGCGTGTGCAGTACACAAAGAGCAAATACAGCTCACAATCTCTCGAGCAAAGTTTGACTTACTTGACTGTTAAAGAGAAGCTGCAGCGTGTGAGAGTTCATCTGGACTATGACAGAGGAAAGGTGTCGTTCTCTGATCCTCTAACTAACATCTGTCTGTGTACATTCACAACAGCCTTCACAGAAACTGTCTTTCCATTCGTATATAATCTCTGCAAAACCTTCCCTCTGAAGATCTTACCAGTTTTGTAACAACAGACAAACAGCTTTTTTTTTTTTTTTACAAATGATGCTTTAATAGCAACACTGTAATCAAAGAAAAATCGTATTCATCAGTCGCACTTAAATTAATTCTATGTGTACTATAAAAGTAGGGTAACACTTTATAATAATGTTCACTTGTAAGTCATTTATAAGTGATTAGTTAATGAGGAAATAATAATTTACAAAACATTGACAAATCATTAATAAGTGATAAGCTAACAATTTGTGTATGTTTTGTTAATTCATTTAGTCTATTACAATCTGTTACAAGTTCATTTACATATAATTAGTTAATGATGAACTAGTCATTTACAAAACTTGACTATGTGTTTATAAATGATAAGTGATATGTTGAAAAGCACAAACATGCAATTATTCTAAAACTACTTTCTTTTTTAAATAATAATTTATAATAATTTATAATTTATAATAATATTAATATTATAGTATAGTATAAAGTCCTTGAAAAAAATAATTGCAATTACTTCAATATCATACAATAAATACAATAATGAATGGAATATATGTTTAAACAGACATTTGTATGTCATGTATAAGTAAGTGAAATATAGTCTTTTTGGTAATCTTCTTACCTATTAAATCCTCGCTGAAGAGCAGAAATTATGCATGTTAATGCATTTAATGTACAAATGCAGTGAAAAAATATAAGCAATGATACCATGTAGACTATAACACAAAAAAGTTGACAAAAACGTTAATGATGATGCAACAGGAATACTCTCAAATATAAATGTGAGTTTGCAGTCAATTGTGGAGGGATGGGGTTTAACAGGACTAAATGCTTGGAGATGTCCTGCGTACATCACTAGAGTGAAGTCTGTTGTTTTTATGAAACTGTTGAAAAAATGAAACATAAACATGGATTCATGTAGACTAATAGGAAAATACACCACTTGACTGCTTGGAATTTTCACTCAAATTGTTTACTTTTATATGCAATGGCCACATTCTGGTGTACATTTATTTCTACAGGAAAATTACATTAGATAATTAATTAGTTATGAGAAAATATGTCAACACAGAAACATATATGTAATATATTATAACATAATATGAGCTATAATAATATTTTTTCCGTTCTTTTTTCACTACTGTCAGTCCTATGTCTGAGTATTCATCAGGGGTAGCCAGTCCTGCTCCTGGAAAGTTTACCTTCCTGCAGAGTTCAGTTAAACCCTGCTCTAACACACCTGCCTGTAATGTTACAGTAAACCTGAATGTCTAGGTTACATGTGTTTAATTAACAGAGTTAAACTCTGCACTAAACCTCCAAGAGGTTTGTGTTACAAACTCCCTCTGGTGGACAGACTCATGTGTGCACTCTTGAAAATAAAGGCTCTTTATTGGCATCAATGGATCCATGAAAAACCTTTAAAGGGACAGTTCTCTCATAAATAAATTCTGTCATACTCACCCTCAATTTGTTCCAAACCAGTATGAAATTCCACAAAAAGTTGAACAGAAAAGAAGATATTTTAAAGAATGCTGGTAACAAAACAGTTGCTTGCTTTGATAGAATACAGAGATAAAGTTTAAAGTTTACAGATTCAGGTATCAATTACAAACCTAATGTGACAAATTTAAAAAGCTGCAGCAGTCTTAAAGAAAATGTTAAATCAGAAAATGTTAAATGTATAAATCAATTGTATGTTAACGATTAGAATTAACTGAACACAGCTTCAAAACATACAAGCAAATATAATCTAATAAAAGGGAATGACTAACCACTTTACAAGCAATAAAGAAAAAGTATTTCCTGTATCTGAGAGTGATTTAGATACCTTAATGCTTCCAGACAGGCACAGTCAGAAAAAGCAGGGCCCAATGTACTGACGTTAATTTTTTTTCATTTTCCAACCAATTACAAGGCTGAATGACTATAATTGCATTGAATAAAAAGAGAAATGCATAGGTGGACTCATCCAAGCAGACTTGTCATTCCTTGCACATTTTTTGAACACACCTTTTATTTAGCAAAACAAGGCCTAAAACAACCAACAGAAACTACCCCAGGACACTTCTGCCCCACAAACACAATACGTTAATTCAGTAAAAAGATACTACACTACACATAGCATTTGTTTCTATGAGGACAGGAGATTTGCAGTGTTTTTATCTCATCAAATTCAGACCGCAAAATATATCTCAAAAGTTCTGTTTATTTTTTATGTGGGAAACATTTTGAATTAGAAAAGCATCACACAAAAGCTAAACAAAAAAGTACACCTTTATTTGGGTTGGGCAAAACCTTATGCAAACAACTGAAGTCTGTTCCATGACATTTATTAATAAAAATAAAACAATCCCACAAGCATATAAACAATTTTGCCGGTTTGTCGGTTAGACTTTATTTTGATAGTCCACTTTAGACATTCTACTAACTATAAGTAACTTTGCAACTACATGTCAACTAATTCTCATTAATTTGCAACTACATGTCTACTAATTCTCAGAGCAGACTGTTAGGTTAGGTTTAGGGTTAGTAGAATAAGTTCACATATACTTGCAAAGTTTAGAAAAGTGTTAGAAGATATCAAGCAGACAGTCTACTAATACTCTAATGACTAGTTGACATGCAGATGCAAAGTTACTTACTGTTAGTAGAATGTCTAAAGTGGACTATCAAAATAAAGTGTTACCGTTTTGTCTTCTATCGTTGTAAAGTGTTCATATATTATTGCTATTGAATGGACATTAAGACTACTGTATAAGGTTCTGTCTTAAGTGCTCAGAGTTGGATGTTGACCTCACTGTGTGTCCCGTCACCATCAACAGTGCTTTCATTGCCATCCGAGAGGAATCCGCTGCCAGAGTGCCGTGTCCTACACTCCAGTGCTGTGAGTCTCTGCTTCAGGCGCTGTTGAGTAGCTGTGTACTCAGCCAGTAACCGAGCAAACCGAGTCTGTAGTATTTCAAGAGAAGCTTCCAGCCTCTCCACTTTCTCCTCAACCCGTTCTTCTCCCATTCCACCTGCGTCCAACTCCTCCAGCAGACCCTCCTTCAGAAGGATCTGTCTTCCCCTCTCTTCTAGAGCTTTCTTAGCATCCGGATACTCCATTACAGCCTCCATCAGATCATCCTTTGACAAACAAAAGAGGTCAGAGTAGCCAATGCTACGGATGTTAGCTGTGCGACGATTGCCCATTTTGCTGCCTTTGATGTTGAGGATGCTAATCTCGCCAAAGCAGCTGCCGGCCGTCAAGTGTGCAAACTGGGTCACCCCATCATCGGCCACAACAGCGAGGCGACCCTCTTTGATGATGTACATCTCTTTTCCTATGTCTCCCTTTCGGCAGATGTAGTCTCCGGGACTGAAGACCTGTGGCCGCAGCTTGAGCACCAGTTCAACTAAAAGCCCAGCTTCACAGTCCTGGAAGATACGGACCTTCTTCAGTGTATCCAGGTGCACATTGATAGCAATCTCAGCCCGCAGTTTGTTGGGCAGATTCTTTAAGACATCCTGCTCATCAATTGCTTTCTTGTTGGTCCACAAGTAGTCAAACCATTTAATGACTCGAGCTTCCAGCTCCTTGCTGACTTTTCTGAACTGCATGTAGTGTTTGATGGCATCGATGTGAGCCTGAAACTCGGCCCGTGTGGCATTCATATTTGAGATCATGGCTCCTACATTACCAACAATGGTGGCAAAAATGAGAACACCAACAAGAAAATCAAAAACAACAAAAAGATACTCCTCATCCCGCACTGGAGCCGGCATTTCCCCAATGGTCGTCAATGTGAGGGTTGACCAGTAGAGGCAGTAGACGTATCCTCGAGTGAGTGTCCCAAACTCAGGGTCAGAGATGTTTGGGTAGACCCACTGGTCTGATCCAAATCCCAGAGACTTTGAGATGGCAAAGTAGATGCAGGCGTTCCAGTGAATGATGACTAGGATATAGAGCACCAAGTTGCAAATGCGGAACATGTTGGGGTAGCTTGTGCGGGTCTCGGTGCGGTCGAAGAACTCAAACAGACGTGAGAAGCGCATCAGTCGATTGAAACGCAGCTCTGGCACGTGAATGCCAATGGCGATGTAGGCTAGGTCAGTAGGTAGTATGGATAGCAGGTCTAGCTTGAATTGCATTGTGTGAAAATAGCTTTCTCTTAACTTGGTAAGGTCCTTCACCAGAAGACCCTGCTCAAGGAAACCTATAGTAAAGGTACACATTGTCAGTTCTTCATGATTACTCATATACACTGTACCAAAGCACCTACTGAATTATCAGAGCAAAGTGACACAGCAACTGTTTCAAAAACATGGCAGATGCTGGATGATTCTGACCTGTTCTCAGTCTCACACAGGTGTCCAGAATATAAATGACATCAGAGAGATAATCCAAAACCAGCCACAGAATGAAGTTCCTGGTTTGAAGCTCATCAAAGCAGGCCCTGTGTTTGGGATATGAATAATGAAACACCATCAGATTGAGTCAGGATTAACCCTTTCACATATGACACAAAAACACTTATTTACATGAATCATCATCAAAATGAGGGCCTAGATCACACACACTTGCTCTTGAGGCCTAATTATACTGCTTGGACTTAATGGAAGAACAGCTGCTACAAATACCTTCCTCACAGGCCCTACATGCAGCATTCAGAATCCAAAATGAGTAGCTTTATTCCTTTTTCCACTTACATTATTCAGATTATTTTACTGTAAAAATTGCTGACTAGTTTTACATTTTAATCACTGGATTCATTTTAGAATCTTAGCTCAGAAATGCTTTTAATGTTCATAATTTCAACTTTAAACTCCAAAAAAGTACTAGTGTGTAGATAAATGGACATTTCTTTTGTCTTACCTAGCCACCACAAAGCACCAGTTGTACAGTACAGCTGTGGCAATAACAAACAGCCAGCGGTAGTACAGGTCATCAGCAGGTGCCAATATGAAAACATCAGACTTTTTCCTGATAACCAAATATATTTATATACATTTTGTGGTTGCATTTGTGTCAAACAAGACAATAGAGATTTCACACATTGTACATAATGTGTGAGAGGACAAACTCACTTGGTTTTGGCACTGTTGTTTCCATCATGATCAGGTCTACTGATGCTTATTCGACTGGGAGCAATTTGAAGTTCAGGTCCTCTGAAGCGCTCTAAGAAAGAATCTGGCCTTTCCTCCTCTTCCTGAAGGCTTTTATGGGCCCATTCTCTAAGAGTGACCACCATACTCACCAACCTTGGAAACAAATGGAACTAATGAATCAGTGTGGAAATACCCATCATGAGTAATCACATTCTTCTTGTATTTCAAGAGTTTATCTTCTCAGCCAGTCTTAACAAAAATAATGGTAAACAATTCAGACACTTGGTGCTTGACACTTGTAGGTAAGCTCTAAAGAGTTCCTTTATCCACATTGCTACTAAGGCACAGCTATTTAACATCTTGATCTTTGGTCAAACTTTTTCTGTAGCAGAATCTCCCAGTTCCCTGTCTTCAAGTATGGTGAACTTAAGAGGTCAAAACATTTTCAAACATTAACTGATTAATTTTTCACAGTTACCCTGTATACTTAAGTTCCTGTTTGTTCAGTTCTCCTTTGTCGGGTCTACTCGTTGTATACCTGTGTCTACTTAAGCCTCTGTTGTGGATTATCCCGTATTTATGCTTATTCATGCTTCCAGCGTGTTTCCTATGACTGCAAACCATGACAGAAGACCCAATCTAAAAACAGTTACCCCCAAGTCTACCCACTGGTTTTGTTTCTTGTTTTTGCACAGTTTTTGGGACTCAGGACTCCACTCTTCTGGCTGTGCCTCGTCCCTCCAGCTCCATCCGGCTCCTTCATCCCTCTGGCTTCACCTTGGTCCTCTGTGGCGTCCCGGATCCACGCCTCTGCGTCGGTCGCTGGCGCCATCGGCTCCACCTTGGTCATCCGGACCCTCTGGACCCTCCTCCATCTCTGCTGCCACCTGCTCCATCGCCGTCGGTCGCCCCCCTGGAGTTGTCAGCCCTTCCTCCTCAATGGCTCCTCCCTCCATCGGCTCCACCGTGGGGCAGCATCATGGCTTTGGCCTGGGTCCCACCTGGCTCCTCCTGCTCTCCATCTGGTCAGGACTATGGACCTGTTTTGTCATGTGATGCCACTGTTCCAGTTTCTGTTTTGCCTTATTTGGTCTTGTTCCTGTCCATGTTTAGTTTGATTACAATCCCATGCACCTATGTTTCTCTAATTACCCCATATATTTAAGTTCCTGTTTGTTCAGTTCTCCTTTGTCAGGTCTACTCATTGTATACGTGTGTCTGCTCAAGCCTCTGTTGTGGATTATCCCCTGTGTTTGCTTATTAAAAACGACTTGATACGTTTGTTTGTGCTTCCAGCGTGTTTCCTACGACTGCAAACCATGACAACAGTAAGCTATATCACATCTGTTTAAAAAATTGATAGGGTGAATTTAAATTATACACTGACCAAAACACCTGTGCAATAATCATGGTGTCTAATCTGCATCTTGATATGCCACACCTGTGAGGTGGATGGATTATCTCGGCAAAGGAGAAGTGCTCACTAACACAGATTTAGACAGATTTGTGAACAATATTTGAGATAAATAGGCCTTTTGTGTACATAGAATAAGTCTTAGATCTTTGAGTTCAGCTCATGAAAAATGGGGACAAAAACAAAAGTGTTGTGTTTATAATTTTGGTCGGTGTATATTCTATGATCTAAATGATATATTAAATAATTTTGACTTTATATGATATGTTCTGTGAAGTACAGCTCTACAAAGATTGTGTTCTCCAATTGTAAAATCCACCAATTTCAGATTGAAATTCCAAAGGAGGCCGTACTTGAATAAATCCAAATGAAGTGAAGAAACTCACCTTGACAGCGCCCCTCTGCCACGGAAGGAGTTCCGTGAGTTCAGTCCACGTGGTTCGAGGGTGGCCACTCGTTGTAATTCCGATGATGTGTCATCACATATAGACTGACCACTGCATTGGCAAAATAGTCAAAATGGGGATTTATACAAACTGACAGACTGTATCTGACCATTAGACAACTGATGGTAATTGTTGAGTTCAAAAATAGCTGTAGCTGCGATCTCACCGGCTGAGAGTGCTATCAGCGCGCTCTGACTCATCTTCAACAGACGTCTTCACAGACAGTCTGTGAGCTGATAAATCCATGCTCTCCACCAATACTTGGCCGGTCATGCTGTAAAAGAGTTTGTCCTGGAATAAGGCTTGTCTCCATTCAACAACTACTCAGGAAATCAAAAATATAGTTGTAGGTCAATTTTCAATAAGTGTGAAGTTATTATTTGCAGCTCAGAAATTTGTAAACCAAAAAGTTCAGAAGTACTTTATAAATACTAAGAAGGTTTTTTTTTTTTCTAAATATCTATAATAAATACAGTCATGTGAAAAAGTTCAGACACCCTATTAAATTTTATGGTTTTCTGTGTCAGGACATAATAAAAAATTATCTGGTCCTTGGCAGGTCTTAAAATTTGGAAAATAAATCCTCAGATAAACATCATCACATGTCATATCACACTGTGTCATTATTTTTTTTAAGAAAAATACAGCCAAGAGGGAAAGGCCATGTGTGACAAAGTTAGGACACCTTATGAGTCAATTCAAGCTTTTATTTTCTGTGTGACTTTATCAGTCTCTCACATCGTTCTGGAGGAATTTGGACCACTCTTCTTTTCAACGTTGCTCCAGTTTATTGAGGTTTGTGGGCATTTGCTTATGCACAGCTCTCACTACAGCATTTGAGTCAGGATGAGCTCTGGACTTGGACTGAGCTATTGCAACACCTTGATTATTTTCTTTTCAGCCAAATGTTGTAGATTTGATGGTGTGCCTGGGATCATTGTCCTGTTGCATGACCCAATTTTGGCCCGACATTAGATGTCGGACAAATGCCTTCACATTTGACTCTAGAATACTTTGATATACAGAGGAGCTCATGGCCAACTCAACGACTGTGAGGTGCCCAGGTCCTGTGGCTACAAAACAAGCCCAAAATGATCAGCCCTCCTCCAGCATGCTTGTCTTTTGGTATGAGGTGTTTGTGCTGATATTCTCTTTAGGTTTTCACCAAACTTGGCGCTGTGCATTATGACCAAACATCTCCACATCGGTCTCGTCTGTTTAAAGGACATTATTCTAGAAGACTTGTGTTTTGTTCAGATGCAATTTTGCAGACCTAAACTGTGCTGCATTGTTTTGTTTTTTTTATATAGAAGAGGCTTTCTTCTGCCAAGCCTTCCAAACATGCCATTTTTGTCCCATATTTTTCTAATGGTATTGTCATGAACTTTATCATTTAACATGTTAACTGAGGCCTGTAGAGTCTGAGGTGTAGTTCTTGGGTCGTCTACCATTTCTCTGAGCTTTACACGGTCTGATCTTGCAGTGAATTTTCTGGGACGTCCACTCCTGGAAGGAGAGGTGTCTGTTTTAAATGTCTTCCACTTGTGAATAACCTTCAAATAGTTTGGAAATGGCTGTATTACTCTTCTCAGATTGATAGCAGCAACAATTGCTTCTCTAAGATGATTGCTGATGTCTTACCTCCTTGGCATTGTGTTAACACACACCTGAAGGCTCCAGACCAGCAAACTACCAAAGCTTATGCTTTTATAGAGGCGCTCAGACTTGCTGATGATCAGTTAATCAAAGGTATTTAATTATCAGTGCTTGACTGTAATTTACCCTCTTAATTCCAATGTTAACAGTAAGGGTGTCCTAACTTTGTCACACATGGCTTTTCCATTTTGGCTTTATTTTTGTTCAGTAAATAATGACACGGTGCAATTTGTCTTGTGTTGTTGTTCATCTGAGGTTTTATTTTCAAAATTTTAAGACCATCCAAGGACCAGTTTTGTTTTAATGATGTCCTGATACGGAAAACCATGGAATTCGATAGGGTGTCCTAACTTTTTCACATGACTGAACATCATGGCCTTCTTTAAAACTGTGTATTTGTATGAACTGTTGTGTTTGATTACTTATATGTATGATTACTTATATGCTTGCAGATTACATTAAGTGTGTGTTTTATTATTTGACACCACTAAATAAGGGTCATCAAGGGTCATCAAAGGTTTATCAAAATATTATAACACATATTACCTAGTATGAATCTCTATTATACAGTATAAACTAGTATAATTGTCTCTTCAGTTTAAATGGAGAGCAATATATGTAATCGTGTCTGGCAAATTAACAAATATTCTTTCAACATTTTTGGTAAATGTTATAGTTAAATTAACTTTTAAAGATCTATAAGCATTTCACAGATTTTCTTTGTACATTAAAACTACATTATGTTAATTTTGATAAATACAAAAATAACAACGTGCTTCTAAATGTTACTGATAAAAGCAAAAACAAAATTCAGACACATCACTACAGCAGATCATCAAAGTGACTTGAAATTGCTTTAGAAGTCAGTACATTGTTTGTTTAATGTCCATATTGTTAGCAAAAGCCTATCACTGACAGTCTGGAGTTTGTGTGAGAGATCTGTGTGAGTCTGTTCACACAGCATGTGTTCTCGCATTCTTTCTGCCTCCAGCATTTGTTAATCGTTGATGTATTTAAAGATGCAGCTAGGTTATTGCAACACATCTCATTGTTTCCAATGGGTTTCCACATTGTGTCCATGTGCCATGAGCACTGCATTTAGATCATGCTGGATCAAGGTAAAATAAGTTCAAAACCCTGAATATAATTTTATCCATCTAGCTGCATTCAAATGCAAGAATGTGTCCTAAATGGTTATGAAAAAAAAAGTCTCTTCTATGCTCCAGGGCTACATTTATTTCATTAAAAATACAGTAGTAAAAAAAAAATAATAATATTATGAACTATTACTAAAGGTAAAATATTTGTTTTCTTTTATTTAAAAATGTGCTTTATTCCTGTAGTAGCAAAACTGCTTTCTAGCGTACAAATTCAAGCAAATATTTTATTGCTTGTATGTTATTTTAGCATGCAAATGCAAATGCAATGCAAAAATATTATGCTATTTTTGTGGAAGGATTCTTTGGTGAATTGAAAGTTCTAATCTACAAAAACAGCATTTATCAGATTTTTTTTTTTTTATAACATTATAAATGTCTTTACTTTTGATCAGTTTAATTCATAATATTTCACAATACTTCTGTTTTCACTGTATTTCTGTTCCAATAAAAGCAGTCTTGGTGAGCAGAAGAGACTTCTTTCAAAACATGAAAAATAAATAAATAAATAAATAAATAAATACCCTAGTGAAAATTAAATACACTAAAATGCATTTGAAATACATTTGTTTCATACTACAGATACATTTACATATTTATGAACTTAAAAATGCCATGCAACTGTACTTTTAGTAAACTGATATACTTAAGGTCTGCTAAATTGGAACAACTAATTTTGTACTTAATGCGCTTTAAATGTGTGGAAGTAGTGCTGAAGAACAACTAAAGATATACTGAAGTATATCTGATTGTGCTAAAGTGGAACTGTTGCAAGTATACTTCAGGTACACTTTATATATCTTTCATTTAAAGACCGATATTATTAAAACACATTTTAGACTTAATGTTAAGAAATGTGCATTATGCACAAGTAGTACTCCAAATAAAGTTTAATTAACATTTTTTATATCAGTAAGTCTTGAGTGATATATCAGTAAATATGTTAATATATTTGAGCTATACTTAGTATGAAATAAATGCATTTTAAAAATATTACTTTTCTAACTAGAGAGCAAACAAACAAACAAATAAATAAATAAAATTAGTAACATTTGGTTGGTAGTATACTGTATATGTTTAATCATTATGTAAGTTGACTGGTGTTGACAGTTTAAGAAAATAGCCAGATGTCCTCTTGCTGTGTCCCCCAGTGTCTATGGATACTATTGCACTTCATCTGGCATTAACTAGAGAAAAATATCCTGAAATGTCCATGCACAAAAGGCAGCATTTACTGAGAATGTACTAAACTGCAGTTGAATTGAAAACTGTTAAAATTGTGAAGCTGTGCAAGGCTCTAAGGCATTGGCCAAACACTGTGATCACAAGATGACCAGAAGTAATCTTAGAATCCAGATCTTTATGGCTGCGTTTTCATCCACTGTTTTAGCACCTAACATCCGCGGATCTGACAGGGCATATCTTAAAATCTTATTTAGATGATTAATTACTATTACTTAGAATATGCACAAGATTTCCTAAAATATATAACAGTACATTGACGATTAAGGAATAGAAGTGTTTTTTCACTCACCTGCTTGTTTTTTTTTGAGCTGTTTGAGGTTAAAGTGGTGTTGTATTAATTCTTCATGAGTTTAAAGAACGTGCTTCTGAAGTCTTCAAACATCCTTCCTCTCTTAAACTTTGAAGAGTCTTCTTCTGACTTCAGCGCAGTGATGTTTTACCTGTTTGTTTGATGGATTTGTGCATTTATTCCAGAGAAATCTGATGTGAAGGGCTGTGGTGTGATTGAAATGAGGCTGAGAGGGGAGATGAGTGTCTGGAGGCAGGAGGGAGATGAGAGACACATTACCATACGGCACTTCAGACATCACACACCTCCTCACCGCTCACTCATCTCTCCCAGTAGCTTCAACATCAATCTCTGTGTCTTTTTCTCCGTCCTCTGTTTCTTTAAGCTCTGATGTGTTTGCATGTCCAGCGCAGTTGTGTGATTGAAAGCTCCTCCTGTGGTTTTCTGAGAGGGCGAGCGCTGCGCTCAGGCTTATTGTTATTCCAGCAGATGCTTGTGTGTTTGAAGTGCTCTGATTGCAGCGCTGTGTTTTTGATGCTCATGCTTTGCTCCGGCCAGCACTTGATTACACACACAAGGACTGTTTGCTGCTGTATCCTCAACCATGTCATCAGTGGTAAATATAACAGTGTTTTTACTGTCTGATTGATTTACCACACAAGAGAAAACGATGACAGAAATGTTGGGCTAAATCAAGTACTTTGCTAAAATGCATGTAAATAATAGTATAATATAATAGTTTTTCCTTGTTTTGTTTAATATATGTATTTATTCCTGTGAAATTTCAACATCATTACTCCAGTCTTCAGTGTCCAGATCCTTCAGAAATCTTTCTAATATTCTGATTTGCTGCTTGAGAAACATTTCTGATTATCGGTGTTGAGAACAATTGTGCTACTTCATATTTTTCTGAAAAATTAATACTTTTATTTAGCAATAAAAAGGCATTAAATCAAAAGTGACATTTATAATTTGACAAAATATTTCTGTTCCAGATAAATGCTGTTCTTTTGAACTATCTATTTCTCAAAGAATCCTGAAAAAAATCAGTCAATTTTAACAAAAATATGAAAGCTGTTTTCTTATAGCACAAAATGTTGCTTGAACAGCAAATCAGCATATTAGAATAATTTCTGAAGGATCATGTGACACTGAAGACTAGAGTAATGATGCTGAAAATTCAGGAAGACCCCAAAAAACATTTTAAAGTATATTACACTAAAAAACAGTTATTTTAAATTGTAATAATATTTTACAATATGTAAAACATATTCACTATTAACAAAATTTCCTTTCAAATGGGAACTCACACTACATTTAAGCTAGACCAGAAGTGCCCAAACTTGGTTCTGAAGGGCCGGTGTCCTGCAGATTTTAGCTCCAATCACAATTTAGACACATCTGTACCAGCTAATCAAGCTCTTACTAGGCATACTAGAATCTTCCCAGCAGGTGTGTTGAGGCAAGTTGGACAATGCAACTGGCCAATGCCAGTCCATGAAGTCACTAGTACTGCCAGTGCAACCGTGAGTATAAAAGTGTGTCAGTACCAGTATTTCTACCAGTCAGAAGTTCATGCTCTTTTGTGTCTTCAGAAGCCATTTGTTTGTAGTGGGTCTCTAGGTTATCACCAAGGAATCATCTCAGGCAAAATGTTTCAGGAAGTGTTTGCGTTTCTGACACCTGAGGACAAGTACGACATGTACATCATGTGCTTGGGTGGGGATCAGGATTGAAAAGATTAGTGAGTGCATGCATTCATCTTTATCAAGGTCTGAACATGCATGCCGCAAGAGCTTTTCAATGAAAAAGCTCAAGTTTGTCTTTTTTTTTTTTTTTTTTTGAAGGAACTGGGACAAGCGTTGTGGCTCAGGACCCACTTGTGCTGAGGCAGAGCAGAGATTGAGGTCTTGTAAATTAATTGTAAATTAAGCTGGCCAAAGCATCTGATAAGGGTCTTGATGACATCATCTGATTCAGTCCACAAGAGTAGGATGTGGCTGAGGAGGTGGAAGTTGCTTCTGAGCCTTACATACAAGAAGCTGTTGGAAGTTATGGCCCATGCCACAAAGATACTAGATCTCCCTTGGAGGCTCATAGCAAGTTGGATGAGTGATTTCTCTCCAGCTATATCCCTCCAGCTCATTTGTGCCTTCCATTTCTTCCAGGTCTCCACACTGAGGTTGAGAGGTCATGGAGGAAACCAAATTCGGCTCACATTTACTTTTTCAGTCATGCTAATTACGCGAGTGTTGAAGCAATGCATGAGCATGGATATATGATGATGCATATGTGCCAGTGGGTTTGGCAGGTGGTGCTCTGCACATAATGGCTGTACGGCAGGCATACCAGGCTGAGTTGCTGAAGGATTTGGACCAGGGCCAGGGACTGTCCCCTGAGGTGATGGCCAGGCTCTCTGGGTCACTGATCAATAGTGGTGATGGTGGCCGCAGAGTGGCACTTGTGGGTGAACCTGGCTGACATTAGAGAGAAGCAAAAACACGTTCTCATCAATGCACCATTTCATCTTCAAAGCTGTTTGGCACTTCCATTGAGCCAGTGGTTGGAAAGTTTCGGGGGAGGTGAAGGAGTGGTCAGCAGCCTTTGAAAGGTACATTCCACAACGGTCCAAGTCCAAACCCCCATCTAAACTCTCTGAGAGGCCTGGCCCGTCCTGGTCTGAGAACTGGAGACAAAGCCAGAAGGTGAGCGTAGCCACTCATGCTCCTTCTCCACCAAGAAGTAAGTTGCATGTGAGATGTGATGCGAAAAAGGAGAAGAAATTTCTAAGGGAAGTGGTTCAGGACAAGCGAGTTGAACCCTCTAGAACTGCTCAGGAGAAATAATATCTCTTCACCTTCACAGGGAAATGGGACAAGCATTGTGGCTCAAGACCCAATTGAGCTGAGGCAGATTAAAGATTGAGGTCTTTGGAATTGTGAATTAATCTGCCTCACATTCAGGAAGCTGTTGGAAGTTATGGCCCATGCCACAAAGACACTAGATCTCCCTTAGAGGCACAAGAGAGGTGAAATTGCTCAGGGCAGGTTGGATGAGTGATTTCTGTCTAGCTATATCCCTCTAGCTCATTTGAGCCTTCCATTTCTTCCAGGTCTCCACACTGAGGTTAAGAGATCATGGAGGAAACCATATTCGGCTTACATTTACTTCTTCAGTCATGCTAATTATGCGAGTGTTGAGGCAATGCATGAGCATGGATATATGATGATGCCTCCCATTGAAAAGATGCTGACTAGATGCCTCTCAGTGGGTGAAACGTCACCATTTCTGTGGAGCATATGTGCCAGTGGGTTAGGAAGGTGGTGCTCTGCACACAGTGGCTGTACGGCAGGCATACCAAGCTGACTTGCTGAAGGATTTGGATCAGGGCCAGGGACTGTCACCTAAGGTGGTGGCCAGGCTCTCTGTGTCACTGATGAATAGTGGTGATGGTGGCTGCAGAGAGGCATCTGTGGGTGAATCTGGCTGACATTAGAGAGAAGTAGAAACAGGTTCTCATTGATGCACCATTTCATTTTCAATGCTGTTTGGCACATCCATTGAGACAGTGGTTGGAAAGTTCAAGGGGAGGTGAAGGACCAGTCAGCAGCCTTTGAGGGATACATTCTACAGCAGTCCAAGTCCAAACCCCGTCTAAACTCTCTGAGAGGCCTGGCCAATTCTGGTCTGAGGACTGGAGACAGAGCTGGAAGGTGAGCATAGCCACTTCTGCTCCTTCTCCAGTAAGCTTCATGTGAGATGTGATGCGAAAAGGGAGAAGGATCTGAGGGAAGTGATTCAGGGCAACCAAGCTGAGCACTCTAGGACTGCACAGGAGAAATAACATCTCTTCACCTTCCATGCTCCCGTTCCTCTTAGATCGATGATGTTAATGGCAAAAAGAAAATACCTGCAATCTGACGGTTCAGCACAGGACCTGAATGTGAGCTGTGAAAACATGTTTGATCTCACCCTTGTATGTTTTGTTTTGAGTCCTCTGTTCCCCAAGAAGAGCTCTTCCCATCTCTAGAATCCAACAGGATATATATATATATATATATATTTTTTTTTTTTCTTGTTGTAGAGCACCCGCAGTGCTGGAGTTTGAAGAGTCCTTGTAAAGACTACGCATCAGTGTGAGTTCCCTTGAATAGTGATGTCTTTGCAAATTATGACCCTTGCCCAATTTAGAGTTATTATGTAGAGTCCTTCTGTTATTTGTTATTTGAAGCTTGCTATGATTTCTTGAAACCTGTCATATGAAACAAGCTCAGGAACCAGGACCTCCAGGACCAAAGTTGCCCATCATACATATACCACCAGAAGACAGCAAGGTCAAATAGTAACAGCTAGTGCTTTTTGATATGCAAGTCTTTACTTCAAACTGCCTGGTCACTTCTTCTTCAGACAAAGAGGATGGCATGTACTGGCACCTTTTCATACTCATGGTCATGCTAGTAGTGAAGTTATGGACTGTCGTCAATCAATAATGTTGTTTTGACACATCAGACGCAGTGTCTTGTTCCCATTCTCAGGGAACCATGGTTACACTTGTAACCTCAATACTCCCCCTCAATAAACTACTAATTTGCTGCTTATTGGTAGTAAGGCAGTTATGGTAATAGGCACATTTAGGTATTGAGTAGGGTGAAGGGATCTAGAATGTGGTCATGCATTAATTGTGCTTCATGAATACTAATAAACAGCGAATCCGCTAGTAATATGCATGATAATAAGCAACTATTTAATAGTGAATAGTGTCACCTAAAGTGTTACCTTACAATATTATTGTATTTAATGTATAAATGCAGCCTTACAGAGTTCTTTCAAAAACATGAAAACATCTTAATTATTCCGAACTTTTGATTCATAGTAAATGTTGGAGCTAGAATGTGTCATTTTCAAAATAAATCACAGACCCAACAGCCTTTTATTGGACTTTTTAAACAGAACAAGTCTGTTTATGCTTTTCAACCATCCTTTCGATTATTCAGCTATTACTTCAACAAAACTGAATATAAACTTTCCTATATTTTGAGAGTTTTTTGTCTCAAAATATATGGGATAATTTTTGTCTAATCATTAATCATACATGTAGAAATGGTTTACAAGAAAGAAAGTATTGGCTGCCCTATGATGTAATAAGGCAATCAATCAGTCAACAGCTTGCTTGTTGCTTCTGGTTCATTTGTTACACTGGAAATAATGTCATTGCATGATTATGCCTTACAACTGTTGCTGATCATACCATACCACAAAAATGAACAATGTCAGTAATTTGCACTATTGAGATTTTAGATATTTGATAAAATAGCAAAATGTTTAATCTGAGACCATAGCTTTACTGTTTACTTGAGCAACCCAATTCATCCAAACCATCACAACACAAAACACTGTTCATGGAAATAGAAAAAGAAAGAAGACATGCTGAAGCTGAAGTACTATGCACAGTTGCATCTTCTGCTTTATTTGTATGATGTTTTTGAGTTACAGACATTTGGATTGAGCTGCTTCGGTCCATAGATAATGGCATGCTGCCGTACGACCATCCACTTCCAGTTTCATTCCCGGCAACACAGTCACTTATCATCAACCAACGGTAACAGGTTTGACACTGACCACATGTGATGACCTTCCTCTGCGTTTCTTTGTCATCTTCGTAGTGAACGAACAGCATGGATCGGTTAATGCTTAAAGCTTTTGAAGGCATTTTCTGAGGAGTGTATTGTTTTAAATAAAAAATATAGATCATGCATAGTTCATTCTGTTTGGATGTCTCTTGTACGTAAAAAGAGTATACATATACATAAGACAAATAGTACACTGAGATTTAACTACGGAATGTGCTAAAGTGACTCGCTGAAACGTTTCCGGTAAGTTTTGTAACATATAAAACATAAAGAGGAATAAGCGGTCCAATTCAATGATTCAGACACAATCATGTTCTGCATAGAGGCAATACTGCATCTAGTAAGGCCAGTCGTGACTCTAAATGTCCAAAGCTGTCAAACTGTCAAAACTACACCTATCACTCGTACATACATCCTTTATCAATTATGTAAATAGAGTATTGCAAAGCCGAGTCTGACATGTGTTGGATCCAGCGCAGATATGCTTTAGTCATCTTGCATTTCACTGAAGATATAATTTGGTATTAATTTGTTCCTTTCGCAGATGGAATCGTAATTGTTTTGGTCTAAAAGAACCAACCCTCCCCTTCCATTAACTTCAAGCCCATTTCAACATTGCAGTCCTGCCAAACGTAAGCATGATTCTTTAACATCTGTTGGCATTTTTTTATTATTGTGGTTGTAATAAATTTACTGAACCAGAAGCCTTTCAACCAGCAAAATGGCTTTTGGGTAGGACATCAGTGTCTGATTGTCCACGGGGTCCCGTTTTACGCCCTCTTCATCCCTCTGCCCATTAGACACGCGAACACGGTCATCACCATCTTGGGTTTGACCTCCACTAGATCATCAGGCAGGGCGTACACACGAGCGCCAATCTTCCTGGCCATGGATACAGCATACCTGCAAGAGACGGGCAGAAATAACCTCGCTGTACTGGGAAATATTACACAGATTATACAGCCTTCTTCATTTGTGTCATACTTAGGGGTCGCATCAATTCTGCAATGCACTGCAATGCAATTACAGGACTGATTTTGAACTTGCATGCACTAGAGACAACTGTATTCTGCTTGCTGCCAATTACACACAAGCAACACTGAATAAGTATATAAACTTGCATAAAGTTTCATGGTTGAAGCGATATAAAAAGGCAGTTGCAGGCTATGCAGGATATTCTCACTGCAGTTGTGCGTTACTTCGTGTGAGTGGTTAAATGCAATTGCATCTCAAAATGCTTTCATGGTGTGAAATTAATGTAAACAGTCAAGTTATGTCTTAAAGGACAAAACTTCTGATATGTGGATTAGTGTGAATGTAATAATGAAACAGCAATAATACTGAGAAAAAGAGAAAAATCAATCATGGTGCCTGTCTGGAAGCATTAAGGTATCTCTATCACTCTCAGATACAGAAAAATACTTTTTCTTTTATATTTGCTTGTATGTTTTGAAGCTGTGTTCAGTTAATTCTAATCTTTAACATACAATTGTTTAACATTGATTTATAATTGTTCAGAGGAGACACAGTTTTTTCATGCACTTGTCAAGTTTGAGATCTTGGGCTTTTTTTGTGTTTTTTCAGTCTAGTGTAAAGAAAACATCCAAAAGCGTTTCTTTTATAGCACTTTATCTATTTGTGTCAATAGATTTCAGTTACAATACGTATTTTTAAAGGCGTTTTCTCCAAAATGAGCCACAAATCTCCACTTCAGTAGCACTTTAACACACCAAACTTTACATTTTTATTCCTGTCTATATCCAGGAGGTTTTTACAGAGGAATATGTTCATATAAAATTTGCTTGATTATATGCAACATTTTATTCCCCCCCAAAAATTGTAAAAATATATATATTGTCTAAGTATTTTCTGAATTATGGAGTGGCAAAATGAAATACTCAAAATTCCCTCTGTAAAAACATTTGACTCTAATATGTCAAAACAATTAAACAAGAATTTTAAAACTGACTTAATCCAGTGCTTAGATTTTTGTACTTTATGCAAATTACTGCATATATCATTAAATAATGCCTCATTTGCATATTTAAACCTAACGTTTTAGAAAACTTAATATAAAAATGTTTGCAATGATCGATGTTATCAATCAGCTGGGTAAGGCGATAACTATTAGTTCATTTTTTTTTACCCTATTCTACTGCAGTGTCCTTAAAGATTTTAAAAAAAGTTATATAATACTATTTATTTAAATTAATTAAATTGCTTGATCATGATCCCCAGAATCGCGAGGTGCCTAAAGATTCCCACTAGTCATAACTGACAGTATTAATGGCATGCATATATTTTATGGTTCATACATTTACATACACATTTGAGTATCCTCATGCTGGATGTATGTTATCTACTGAACACTCTTTTGAAATCTTACTTTGCATTGTCCAGTTTGTCTTCGTCGTTAAGGCTTCCAGTCTTCACAAGATCGTAGTTGACACAGCCGGGCTGGATGGCGTCAATCAGGTCCAGCACTGCCAAACTGGAGCTGATCTCCTTGTCCTATGGTCCAGAACATTACACTTATATTTGATGTTCAACCAACATATGCAGCTACATGAATACAGGGCTGCGGTATGAAGCATGTATATATGTGAACCTGGACCACAAAATCTTAAGTCTTAAATACATTACATTGCATGGGTCAAAATGATCGATTTTTCATTTCTGCCAAAATCATTGGGATTTTAAGCAAAAATCATGCTTCATGAAGATATTTTGTAAATTTCCTACTGTAAATATTTCAAAACTTAATTTTTGATTAGTAATATGCATTGCTAAGAACTTCATTTGGACAACTTTAAAGGTAATTTTTTTCAATATTTTGATTTTTTTTTGCACCATCACATTCCAGATTTTTTCAAATAGTTGTATCTCGACCAAATATTGTCCTGTCCTAACGAAAAATACATAAAGAGAAAGCATATATAGATAAAGATATAAAAAAGGTTTTGTGGTCCAGGGTCACATATATGTTAGCTGATTAATGAAGGGTTGTGCACCTTGAAACTGGATATTTTGGTTGATTTTCCTGCTTGTGACAAAGTCTTATTAACCCAGTTGACGATAATGTCATCATTGACCTTCTGTCCGTCGCCCAGGCCCTCTAGTACATTGAGAGTGTATCTGGAGAAACACAGCACAAAGACTCATCAAAAACAGATTAGTAGCACATTTCTATACTATTACTACCATCTGGTATGTCTGCATTTCAATCAAATATGAATTTTACAGTATTTGCATGACAGCTTTACAGTAAGGTTTAATTCCTTAACACTGGTTAATGCATGCGTTATCTTGCACTTATAACGACTGAAAGATTATTTATCATTTATCTAGGTTATTTTCAATTTGTTAATATGCTGTTGCTCATTCTTACATAAACTACCCCAAATATTTTTCATGCTTTTATTACTATTTAAAATAATTGTTTACAAAAATAAATTACATTTTAAAATATTTTTAAATAGAAAACAACGTTGAATTTTCAGCATTGTTACTCCAGTCCTCAGTGTCACGTGATCCTTCAGAAATCTTTCTAATATGCTCATTTGCAAACTGATTATTATTGTTTCGATGCTTCATATTTTTGTGGAAAGCGTGATGCATTTTATTTATTTTAAATACAAATCTTTTGTAACATTTTAAATGTCTTTCCTGTCACTTTTATGTCACTTTAAAGCAGAGGCTCTCAACTCTGGCCCGCAAGATCCATTTTCCTGCAGAGTTTGGCTCCAACCTTGATCAAACTCACCTGCCTGGAACTCTCTAGTGATCCTATAAACCTTGATTAACCTGTTTAGGTGTGTTTGGTTAGGGTTGGAACTACACTCTGCAGGAAAATGGATCTCGTGGGCCAGAATTTTGTTGAGAAGCCCTGCTTTAAAGTGTCCTTGCTGAATAAAAGTATTAATTTGTTTCAAAAATGGTTTGTTTTACAATATTTATGATCAATTAGAAATAGATTTTTACTATGCAAGATTTACTATACTATACTATAGGCCTACATTCTTTAAATGTTTTAGTTTGCAGGATACATCTATGTCAACAACATCTATGCTAATAGTTTCAGTTGTACCTCCTCATGAGCTGCCAGACCAGGGCGAGGGTGAGCGTTGGATTCCCATCATTCAAGTCCTGCCCTCCGATGCCCACCAGTGAGAAATTGGCTTTGGTCTTCCCCAGTTCCACAGCGTAGTTACAGTTCTCCAACTGGATACACAGAAACACAAACATATATGTAGAAATGTAGGACAAAGGACATAACAGCACTCTATGTCTGTTTGTCAATCGTTCCAACCTCAAAGAGCAGTTCTGCATGACTGCAGAATGAATACCTTTTTCATGTTGGCCCCTAGTTTGGGATATGGAGGCTTGTTGACTTTGTTGCTCCAGTCGACGGGAACCTTGATCTTCTCATAAAGTTGCAGGATGACCAGAGCATCTTGAAGGTCACTGGGAAAGGGAAGAAAACATTCAAATGTAACACTGACATCTCGTTACAATGCTACACTTGATATGCATTTCAGTTTGACTAGGGTTTCATGAAACAGATAAAGACGTGAAGGTAAGAGCGCATGTGATTTACCCGTATAAGTGATTGACATGAGGATTGACACCCAGAGAATTCATCCAGTTTCTGAAAGTCCTCTCCTCTCTGGTCTCTCCTACAGAAACCAAGCAAACGCAGGAGTTTATAAATGTCTACTAACACAGGACTTGCTAACACCCTGGACCACAAAACCAGTCTTATGTAGCATGGGTATATTTGTAGCAGTAGCCAAAAATACATTGTATGGGTCAAATTTATTGATTCTTCTTTTATGCCAAAAATTATTAGGATATTTAAGTAAAGATCATATTCCATAAAGATATTTTGTAAATTTCCCACCATAAATATATCAAAACTTAATTTTTGATTAGTAATATGCATTGCTATGAACTTGATTTGGACAACTTTAAAGGCGATTTTCTCAGTATTTAGATTTTTTTTGCACCCTCAGATTCCAGATTTTCAAATAGTATCTCAGCCAAATATTGTCCTAACAAACCATACATCAACAGAAAGCTTATTTATTCAGTTTTCAGATGGCGTATAAATCTCAATTTTAAGAAATGTACACTTGTGACTGGTTTTGTGGTCCAGGGTCACATTTTTGCCATAACACATTAGTTAACATCAGTTAATGCATTAACTAACATTAACAATGAGCAACACATTTATTACAGTTTTAATTAATCTTAAATAAAAACAATTGTTCATTTTTAGTTCATATTAACTCAGATCCATTAAATAATAATGATAACAGATACACTTTGATTTTAATGATGTATTAGTGTTGAAATGAACATTAATAAAAATTAAACACGTGTATTAAACAGAGTATTTATCATTGTCAGTTCACGTTAACTAATGTAGTGAACTGACGTTAACAAACGGAAGCTTATTGTTAACTGTTGCCCATATATTCTTGACGATCATAAGTGAATGCATGAAATTAATTAGCTCACTTTATTTATCCAGATAGAGAGAGTGAGTTTGCAGCATATTCACAGACATTAGAAATCACAATAAACATATAAAACTACACAATATACAATCGCTGGTCATGTGGTTTAAAAGAAAATTTAATTTAAACTCAATCTATTTGTCTAAATTATTTCGATTGTATAAATAAATTGAATATAAATAATCATGACTTTAACATGTTTTATTCATTATTTTGAACTCAACACTCATCAGTTCAAAAAGTGGGAAATAAAGGCAATTTCAAGTAAACAAAAAAGGCAGCATAAAATACGTGTGAGATTATATTATACCATAAATTATAGAATGACCTGAATGCGATCTATAAAACAAGGGTTAGGTCTGACTGCAGATGAAACGCTGCTTGTTTTCTGTGTTTTGTACCACAAGAGGGCGCAACCTTCACCAAAAGGGCGTAAACTGTGCAGGCCTCAGGAAATGAGGCAAGCAGGCCCTCCCTTCGAATCTCTATCTGACTACGTTTTTCACCAGTTTCCATAAAAAAAACCCCTGAATGTCCCTTCTGTGATGCCATCCGGTATATTTTTAGAAGTAAGTGTTTGGAAGAAATGCCACCCATTTTCATGAGTCATTACGTGGCACATGCATTTAGCAAATGCTAAAATGGCAAAACGAGACAGGAAAGAACAACAATCATAAGCAGAACACCCACCCTCCAGAAGTCCCCAGTTGATGTCCTGATTCTCGGGTTTGGTCAGCGCTGGGTACTTGTTGAAGAGATTGGCCACAAAGGCCAAGTTGAGTTTAGGGTTGCCAGACACGACGTCAGTAGACGTGACAAACTGTCTGCAGCCCAGCCTGTCTGCCTGCTGCAGCATACACTCGGCTCTCTTCAGGTCATCTTTCTCCTGCAGAACACACACCAGGACAAATAGAGATGGTTGCCAAATAGAATTGAGCATTCAGCTGCTGACAAATTAACTAACATCTCCCTCTCTGCTTCAGTGGGCCAGGTTTGCATAAGCCACAGATGCAAAACATTCTCCTTTTCTATCTCACAGGTCAGTGAAAATATCAAACTCAAATCAAATAGATCCACTATTAAGACAAACTGCACAGATGAAGTAACATTACTTGAGCCAGACTCATTTTGTACCTTCACATCCTTCAGTATCAGTACACGCGTAATAGTGCAAAACTCGAATTAAAATTATGTCATGTAGATTAAGGCTTCGTCCCAAACCCTAGTGAACTGCCTACCTAGGCTGCATTTGTAGTACTTCCAAATTAAGCAATGACAAAAGACAAGCAAGAAGCAGCTATGATATTTTTTTAAAAAATGATGGGTTGTTTGGAACGAAAAAGAAAAAAAAGAATAGAACAATTAAACTGTTTTTTTGGTGGTCAGTAGTTAATGAAATAATTACAAAAATACTGGGCACCACAGCTTTTTTTCAACAACAACAATTATCAGAAATATTTCAGCATATTAGATCAGCCTATTAGAATATTTCTGAAGGATCATGTGACACTGAAGACTGAAATAATGATGCTGAAAATTCAGATTTGATCACAGTTAAAACATACACGTTAAAATATATTTAAAAGGAAAACAGTTATTTTTTAAACTGTAATAACATTTCATAATATTGATTTTTCTGTATTTTTGATCAAATAAATGCAGCCTTGGTGAGCAGAAGAGACTTCATTAAAAACATTTTGAAAATCTTGGTAGTGCATATACATTTGAACATTGTATATTGTCCAACAAAAGAAAGAATAAAAAACTACATTTTTTAGATGAACTGCATAAATAGAGAACAGAACTGAGGCAGTTAACTAGTTTGGAACAGAATGTAACACATAGAGGTTAAAGCTTTGAATGGAAACATTATTTGTGTTGTGACTGCACACACTAACACACCACGACGGCAGCAGAAAGCTGAAACACTGGGCTGATGACAAAATGACCCTGACTGTGTCCCAGCGCTCCAGCAGCTGCCGGCCAACCACAGCCATCTCATTCAGCACACAGTCAATAACAGCTGCTCTGGCCAGCGTGTGGGGTTAAATACACTCACATGAGTCACCCAGCACTCAAACATCAGACCTCTGTCTGTTTAGAGGCTGCTGGGAAATGGGCAATGTTGTTATTGTCCCGAAACAAACCAGTGAATGACTTGAATCATGGCATATCGGGGGTGGAATGTGGCATCCGCAGTGTTGTGACTGCCACGGGGCCACAGACTAGAACACAGTGTGCAATAAACAGCGGCTTTTTTGCTGATTTCTACTAGAATTTGTTATCGTCAATAACACATCTGGCTTAGATTTTGCAGCTTTTAATTTTAGCATTGATTATAAGAATCAAACCCAGGTTTGCATACACTTTCACTCTCTCACGCCAACTTTAGACCCCCAGAGAAAACTTGTGTTTGAACTGCTGATGCTTGACAACTGCTCTCCAAAAAGCAGGAAGCTCCCGGTCAGAGGCTTTCAGGAAGTCCCTAGTGTGACTCCTCACAAATCTGAGATGAACTGCCTGTCCTGACTTACAATGAGCTGCTACAGTGACTGAAGCTTTGATATTCTGATATAAAACTACTTCCTCTCTTGACTTGAATACATTATAAGAGCTTAGACCCAGTGAAGCTGATCTTATGTTTCCGGTCTCACACTTTGGACTGGTTTATGACACAGAAATGCATAGTGAATGATGTGCATTTTAAATAGTGCATAATTTGAACTCACGCTGAAGCCTGACATGTCAATGTTAATGTGATCTTCACCCTCCTTCTGACCTTTAGGAGCGATCTGGTTGAGCAGGTGGAAATAAGCCCTTGAGTCCTGCAAGAGAAAGAAGAGAAAAAAATTTCAATAAACATGTAGTGTAACGCTGCCTTCAAGTCCTGTCTGCAGGATTGTATTTATGAGCTGAGAGCACAGGAACACCAAATTGGCGTAATTACTAGAGCCACTGCATTCAACAGAAAACAATGTTTAAAATGTGTTAAAGGCTGAAATAAAACAAGTATTGGTTATCAGACAAAAACAACAATGTCAATACTGGTTGGAATTTCTTTAAGCCTAGACTTATTGAACCTTGACAAAATATTTAAAAAGTTTGCATAAGTGCTTTTTGTTGAGTTTCATATTTGATACATATGTGGTATATATATGTGGTCTCATATAGTAAGGTTATGGAGCTCATACTTGAGAAGGAACCTTCAGTTTATTCAGAGACACTGTTACGCAGTTGCTGATATTTATAACCAAAAAGTAAGATGAACTCGATGAGATCTTTATAACAGTATAGTTACTTACATAAAATGCATATAAACATTAGTTGTCACTCTATATTTACCAATTACATCCCTTAGTAAGATGAAATTTAAATGCGTTTTAACATGATTTTTCTAAAAAAAAAAAAAAAAACAAAAAAAAAAAACATGAATAAAGTAAACCTAAAGTTGCTTTAGTCCAGTAGGTGTTTATATTGAAATGTTACTAACATGTTTACTAACCACTAAGAAGTTATTCTTACATTTACTTAAAAAATGTACTTAAAATTCTTACAGAAAAATCAGTAAAGATTTCACTAAATAAATAAATACATACACACATAAAACGTGAACAATCCATGAGCTAAAGGTGGACATTTGTACACTTATGCTAAAATGTCTTTTGCATGCCAAAAATGTCTAAACTATCAGTCAGACAACAGAAGGCATAAGGTATTTTAGCAATGTTTTGATCATGTTGATCATTTAGAGGCCTTAGATATTTGCGTATTAAATTTATGGGCTTTGTGGACTTAAAGAATCCTGTCATAAACTGGTATTAATCATATTTAAGTTTTCATTGTGAATATTGCTATGTATTTTTTGTGTTGTTGTTGAAGAATAATGATTAAGCTTTGCAAAAATACTATGAGGCAACAAGCTTGTGCAACTACAATACTGTAATGGTCCAATGCATCCATTTTATTCTGACCAAAATCAAAGGACTTGATGGCAGCAGAATACATTCACATTGTGAATTATATTTAGATGAGGTACAATCCAGAGAGAGCTGTGAAAATGTCAGAAACACACACTCATGCACGGATTTCTGAGAACATGAATGTGGTTGATGTGAATAAATGAACAAATAAATGAACAAACAAAAAAACAACAACAACAACAACAACAAAAATGCATGCTGTAACTGATCCAGCAGTACATTTGAAAAAGTACCTTTACACACTTTGAAAAATCTGTTAACTGCAGCATAGAGGGAGATAAAGACAGACATTAGTTTAGTAGAGAGAGTCATTATCACCAAATCCCTTTTTTATGGGAATGAATGAGTCAAAAGTGCAATCACTTAACAGCTCGGGTTGCATATCTTTTATTAGACACTAAATGACCCTTCGCATGTTTTACAAAATTCATGGTGGAAGAGAATTTGAAAGTCAAAGTAACTGCCCTTTCACTGCCTTTATGAAACAGAAAATGGAGATAGCCGTTCTTTAAATTCTAAATTGGATAAATTTGGAAACATAAATTTGGCATTTATTTATTTGAAGCTGAGAATTATTTCACCTTTAAAGGAAAGCTAAAGTAAACCTGTCATCTAACTGTTTGTTCTTAAAGAGATGTAAAATGCACAAAATATCTACATAAAACTTACCATGGGTTTTGCAGGTACATGTCATTTAAAATTGGTATATATACAGTACATATCATTTAAAGTCATTCTTAAGCTGTCAAAAATATCTATAACTATATTAACTATAATATAGTTATTATATATAATAACTATATTTGCTATAACTACATGAGTTGTTCTTTCCAGTGGAAAAACTCCCAGTCACAATGCTAGGGGTGTTGATATGCTGATGTTGTGGTGTTCTGAAGTCAAAAGAGTCCACCCACTCCCAAGTCCAATAATAATTTGAATCTCTATATATAACTCAAAATCTGAATGGAAAATGTAATAGCATGCCTTTTCTCAATAACCTATGCACTGCTCTGCACATTTTGTGGCTGCGTCTGACAGCATGATGCCTTATCAGGCAATGACTTTGCAGGCCGCTTTTGTGCACAAAGATAGCTACCTCGTGAAACTGATTTTAGACGGGTGTCTTTCAGACGCCACCTTTATTTTAGCTCAACTGTCACGGAATCAAACACAGGATCGTGGGACATCAAAGGCAGCGAAGGATACACCTATGCTACCTTCAAAAATCAGTGAGGGTATCTCAGGAGACAGGAAGTGAAACTAACATTGGATTAGGATGTGCCTTGATGTCTTTCTTATCTGACGTGCCTGATTCAGAACATCAGCTCATTTGGGAACAGCTCCAAAAAGAGACATATATAATGTGCAGAGTAGTGGGTCACCAGGACAGGAATGAAGAACCACTGCTGTTTATTACAAACCCTGACTTTAAGTACAAGCAGCGATAATAGTGATTGCCTTAATAAACAACTTTATCTGTGACTGTTTAACACTGATTGGCAGATATTATTCGAAACAACAGGACTCTATCAGAAATAGTCACTAAAATATGACCGTGAAAGTATTTATGACTCTATAATCTAAAATGCCTACTGTAGTATGATTAGTAAAACCAAGTCATGATATCTTAGTCTTTCCTTTAAAGTGAACACGGCATCAACAAAAGTTTATTTATTAACTGTTTTTTAACATTCTGGAATACATCACATCAACAACCTCTGTGTTGTTAAGAGCTCCAATTTCAGTTACATGAGACACAAAAGAAACATTATGAACATTATCATCCATTACATGATAATAATAAATCTGTACAGACACTGATATGTTGCTTTACTAAGCAGAAAAATCGATTCTATATCAATTATCTTGGTAACAGTACATTTACACAGGGCGTTGGCATCAACGCTTAATGGAGGGCATGTCTGAAGCTTGGTGCTGACACGACCGTCATAGCAACAAGCATAAAGCAATCTGATTGGCTGATGCCTGCACTGGTGCTTGAAAAGTTCAAAAGTTTCAACTTCTGCCACAAGCAACGGCAGTGACGTGACACAACGGACCTTGACAACGCTTAACGACTTCATTCCATACAAAGTAAATGAGCGGCGTTGATGCTGACGCTCCATATGAATGCACCGTAAGAGACTAAAAGCCCTCATATGAGAGTGGTACTACGCATCTGAAACTTTACCACAGGATCTCAAACTTACAGTTTTCATATCTTTCAACTACACTCCCCTCCAAAAGTTTGGAAACGCCCTAGAAAAGTGGGGTTTTGGACAATATTGGCATGAATCCTTTTTAATTTGTGATCATTTTTGCACTGACACAAACAACAAAAACATATTTTATTACATAAACAGTTTATACATAGAAAAAACTTGAATTTTCGATTCATCAAAATATCCAGCATTAGCAGCTATTACAGCTCTGCATAATCTGGGCCTAAATTCATTGTATTCTAAACTTAATTGGCAATCAGTTGTTGAAGCTATGTTGAAGCTAAAAACCTGGGCCAAGTTTAAACCAGTAACCAGGCATCACAGCTGGCAAAGGGACATGTCTGACTTTGACATGTATATATTGTCATTATTATGTAATCAAAATGAAAATTATTATTGCTGGTCTTCAACGATAATGTGAAGTTACTTTAATGCATTTGCACCAAAAAATGATAAGGATTTATGCTGATATTGTCCAAAGCCACACTTTGCCAGGGGTGTTTCCAAACTTTCGGAGGGCAGTGTAAATGAATATAAAAGATTTGCTGGGCTACCACCACGATTCTCATGTTTAATATCCACATGAAAACATTAGTAGAGACAGAGATCTGATACTTTATTAGTGTGCAGACACACAAGCAGAGCACAGTAAACAAACACATTAAGACTTACCTTAATATCATGGCTGAAGTTGTTGATCTTACTCCAGCCGGCGTTCTCCAGGTGGAAGTTGGCCCAGCGAAGCAACAGTTCCTCTGGAGACAGTTTCATCAGATCCTCAATTGTCTCTCCATCCCTCAACAGTGCCGCCAGAGCTGAAACAAGACCATGTGTACCAGTTAACCAGAATGCTGCGAATCCACTGATGTTAATAGGTATGAACGTTTGCTGCACATACAGGATGTAGGCATCAGCTGAACACTGATAATTTCGCAATTCCTGCTGTGCTTCAAAAAATCAGTTCGCTTAATTTTAAACTGACCAGGCTCGTTCCACAACCTTAAAGTGCAGCACAACTAATTTGTTGTCAAACACTAGGTTTCTCTAGTGTATACTGTAGCGACCATACATTTCCCACCGCAATCAAGTAGGCACAGGTAAACCCATAACTTTACTCTACACAGAGCAGCTTCCGTTTACTTGTTCATATGAAAACAATTTTTTCAACCTTCTGTCGTTTTACAAATCACTGGAGTACCTCAGGGTTCAGTGGTGGGTCCCTTTCTTTCACACATTTACACAATGTTGCTGGTACCTACCATTCAGTCACATGGATTTTCCTGCTACTGTTACACTAAGGAGATGTAGATCTATTAAACATTTGCATGGATCTCAGCTTGGCTGGAAAAAAACTTCGGCCTGGACGAAGGAACGCCCTCTAGCTATTCACTAATTACTGTTAAGCAAGGCCCACCAATAATAACACCATTTTGGACTGGATTACTGCTATGTTCTTCTAGCTATTCTCCCTGCTTACGCACACAAATCTCTGCAAATGATCCAGAACACAGCAACATGTTTATGGGTTTTTAACCCAGTGAGAACCCAGAATACAGTGCATTTGTCTTTCTTTTACTGGCTGACGGTTGTTCAAGGCAATGATGCTTGTAGAGAGAACAGTCACTGGATCTATAAATGTCAAACCAAGGCAATTATATTATTTGTTTAGAATTTGTCATCCAAGTCCTGCTTTGTGACTAATCATTCTGGGCAGTCTGTTGGATGAAAAGCAATTTTACGTAATAATATAAATGTTTATTGATCCCTTCAAAATGATTCTGATTCATTATATACAAGGTTTGCCTGAGGCAAGACAACTCTCTACAGAACTGGTAAGGCACAGAGCTTTTGGGACAGGTCTAAGCTCCCTTAAGTTCAATTCGGGTAAAAACAAACTGTTCAGTCCAGTAACAAGGTCAGATATAAGAGCTCAGGTCTGCCACTGCGGTCAATTCAGTCAGTTGGGTTAACATTTAACTTCTTTAAAAGAGAAGCTTTATCTGTTTGTTCAGGATTCCTGGACGTTGTCATCAGCTGTGACAATGCCAGCACTATTTGGACCAGATGTGCAACAGAGACACGTACCCTCATTTCTGCTCAGCTCAATGTCAGCAAACAGACCAATTTTGATGATCTGCCACAGCAGGCCCAAAACCAGATGAGGTTTGCCTTCCCGAAGGTCCAGAGCCCCGATGTTCACCACGTGACAGCCAATGGCAGAGGCCGAGTTAAGAGCCAGGTTAAGATTCTCCTGCAACACAGAAGCATTGATATGTTAGGCTCAAATCTCTCTCCAACACATATGTAAACCTAGACCACAAAACAAGTCATAAGAGTCAATTTTATAAAAATGCTGAATAAATCTGCTGAATAAATAAGCTTTCCATTCACTTATGGTTTGTTAGGATAGGACAATATTTGGCCGAGATACAACTATTTGAAAATCTGGAGTCTGAGGGTGCAAAAAAAAAAAAAAACTAAATATTAAGAAAATTGCCTTTAAAGTTGTCCGAATGAAGTTCTTAGCAATGCATATTACTAATCAAAAGTTAAGTTTTGATATATATTTACAGTAGGAAATTTACAAAATATCTTCATGGAACACGGTTTTTACTTAATACCCTAATGATTTTGGCCATAAAAGAAAAAAAACACAGAATTTTGACTCATACAATGTATTGTTGGCTATTGCTACAAATATACCTGTGCGACTTAAGACTGGTTTTGTGGTCCAGGGTCACAGGGTCAGGGCAAAAAGGATTAAAACAATGCAAGTGTTTTTAAAGAATAGGATGGGTATCAAAAGAAAAAAAGCAGAACCAAACCTGTATTGTGAAGGGTGTTAGTTTCTTCTTGTTGATGGTTCTCTCATCAATAGTATCAGGTACTGACAGGTTGATCATTTTACTAAAAGAAAACAAAGGCACATGCATTTAGGTGGTTTCTTAAACCATATAAATTAATAAAATCACAGACAAGATGTTATAAAGTGTGTATGACTTACCACAGCACAATACCGTCACCTACAGCCTTGAAGAGATCATCTTTATTGGGATTCATGGGCAACACATGTTTACAGTCAGGGTCTTTTTCCAGCGCTGTGTTGATCCAGTTTACGAAAGCAAACCTCTCCTCCTCTGGACAAAGCGCAGAAAACAAATTCACATACCACTAACTACTAAAAACAAAACTACAGTATGTACTATAAAGGTACATAAAGTATATTATGGGATTTTGGACCTAGTGTTACCATATCATTGTTTGAAGCATCTTCGAGTAGCATGTAGATTTCAAGATGCATATGGCAATCCGTATAAAAACTATATTATTATCATCTGAAACTATTACTTTACCTTGGTACCACACAGTACTACACTCCAAACTAGTAGGATGTGTGGTGCACATGTAATTATATTGCAAAAGGAAGTAGTGGTCTGTTTGATCCAGAGAAAGCAGAGGCGTTTTTACCTGAGAAGGAGTGCTGTGTGCCCGCACTGGAGAGCTCAGATGTGCCGCCGATAGCCAAGATACCCTCTTTCCTGTTGATGGCCTTCCGGAAGCTCTTTGCGATGTCACTGCTCTTCAGCTCTTGAAAGATCTGTGCAGACACAAGGGACCGTAATATTAATTACAAAATCATCTACTCAGAAACATTACCAGTCAAAAGTCTTTGAACAATAAGATTTTTAATGTTTTTTTAAAGACGACTCTTCTGCTCACCAAGCCTGCATTTATTTGAGCCAGCGTACAGCAAAAACAGTAAAATGCTGAAATATTTTTACTATTTTAAATAACTGTTCTCTAATTGAAAATATTTTGAACTGTAATTTATTCCTGTGATTCCAAAGTTGAATTGTAGCATCATTACTCCAGTCACATGATCCTTCAGAAATCATTCTAATATTCTGATTTGCATTTATTATTATCATGTTAAAATGTCATTTTTTTTAGGTTTCTTTGAGGAATAGAAGGTTCAGAATAACAGTATTTATCTGGAATAGTCTTTTGTAACATTATAAATCTCCTTATCATCAATTTTGTTCAATTAAAGCATCCTTGCTAAATAAAGATATTAATTTCTAAAGTTCTTCGTACATTTTAACATATATTCAAATAGAAAGCAGTTATTTTAAATACTCAAAAAAAAAATTCACTGTATTTTGGATCAAAAAAATGCATGCTTAGTAAGCAGAAGAGAATTCTTTAAAAAAACATTACAAATCTTGCTGTTAAAAATCTTACAAAACACTTTTGATTGGTAGTGTGCATGACACAGTACAGTATCAACTGTACAGTAAGGAGACCTATTGGGGCAACTATTAGCTAACTATTAACTTTTCAGTTCACTTTCAAGAAACTAAATTGCTTAAACAATTTTTAATAAGAAACACTTTATTTCAATAGTCCACTTTAGACATTCTACTAACTACTTTTAAGTAACTCTGCAACTACTCTACATGTCAACTAACTCTCATTTGAATATTAGTAGACCGTTAAGGTCACTGCACACCGAGTCCGAGATTTTTGCATGTTAAAAAATAAATACGACCCTTACGTTATATCAATCACGTTTACACACTGCCTCCGAATTTTTCGTCCGTCATAAAAAAAAATTTGGATCAGCAGCAAGCATTTTGAGAGGTGTTTTGACAGATCAGAGCCACCATACAAGCAAATGCCAAAATCAAGAAATTGCGTCTGACAAGTTCATCCACTTTTTCACGCAGCACAAAGCACTGTCCTTGTACACTGAGTTCACAGAAATTAATGGTCTACTTTATAAAATGTGGATCCAGTAACGCTAGCAAAGCATCAAATTTTACTGACATCCTACAGTAAACTTTGAATTGCCCGGGATAATCCCACAGCTCCTTAATAAGGAGGTGCACACAAAAAGTACTACTGCTTGAAGATTCCATTTTGTATTGTTTTGCACTTTTTTTTGCAACAGATGAATTGATATGCATTGGTGTGCAAGGTTTCTGCGCGATTTTTAGAACAACGAATACAAAAAAATGAATATGAAAATTTTGGACTCAGTGTGCAAAGACCTTTAGGGTTAGCAGAATATGTTGACATGCTGTAACTGCAAAATTACTTATCATCAGTTTAATGTCTGTTGGGAGGCATCAAAATAAAGTGTAAGCAGATATTTAACAGACAGCCTACTCATAATCTAATGCCTCCTAGATGACATGTAGTTGCAAAGTTACACATAGTTAGTAGAATGTCAAAAGTGGATTCAAAATTAAGTGTAACCATTTACTATGTAAAATCTGTCCCTTGACACCATGCTATATTGTGAATATAATCATATTATCATATAATCGTATAGCAACGTGCCATGCCGAACAGCAACTTTTAGCCTGGGACTTTAGCATTGACTCATGTACCTTATTGTTTAAATACACACCGACCAATTGATCCATTATACAAAAAAGAAAATATGTATTACTAATTTTTAAAATACACAAACACACATGTGGTCAAACACACACAAGGTCTTTGAAACTAAACAGATGCACATATTTTTTTTTACATGTGGCATCTGTGGGTAATTAAAGCATGACTGTCTGTGCCAAATGGAGCATCTAGTGAACAGAGGCTGCTAGCAGCTGCTCATAACCTCCTCACAGCAGTGCAAACAAACACAGGGTCTCAATGAAAGAGTTTTAATATTATATATCAACAATTACTGACTGCAAAAGAGTCATAGACCGGACTCTACAGATATGGGTTGGGTCTCTTGTTTAAATGTACATTACAGGTCAAAAGTTTGAAATAGTTTTTTAATGTTTTTAAAGAAGACTCTTATGCTCACCAAGACTGGAATCATTCTAAAAAAGCGTAATATTTTTGTGGAAACTATGATACACTACTATACAAAAATATAAAATAAATAAATAAATAAATAAATAAATAAAAATGTAAAGAAAAAAAAAAGGAAATTAATTAATAATTATTCAAAAGGACAGTCAAGATATTTATTATGCTACTAAAGATGTCTATGTCAAATAAATGCTTTCTGTTCATCAAAAAATCCTGAAAAAAAAACTATTACAGTTCGCACAAAATAGGTAGTAAAAACTGTTTTCAGCATTAATATTAATAAGAAGAAATGTTTCTTGAGCAGCAAATCAGCATGTTAGAATGATTTCTGTGGAATTGTGTGACAATGAAGACTGGAGTAATGATGCTGAAAATTCTGCTTTTTTTAGTAACACTAATTACTAAAAATGATGCAACGGCAAAACGCCATCTGGATTCAGCACTGAAACTCTAATCTCAATGTAAAATGTATTATCGCTTCATGCTGAAAGCTACTGCTGACTGTGCAAATCAAGGATTTAAAGCTATAAATGGTGCTTTCGAACAATTTGTTGCATTTCAAATTCAGGTTCAACAAAACAATCCTACATTGCAGTCTTACTTAATAATACCTAATAATTCATTAATCAAGCAGAAGCCTTTTCACTTAAATCATTTAAAGGTTTTCTAAAAGATATAACTTGCATTCACCCATTAAAATCCCATGCGTGAAAGGCACAATATCTGAACAGTATATGTGACCCTGGACCACAAAACCAAAAAAAAAAGTCACTGGGGTTTATTTGTAGCAGTAGCCAAAAATACATTGCATGGGTCAAAATTATTGATTTTTTTTTATGCCAAAAATCATTAGGATATTAAGTCAAGATCATGTTCCATGAAGATATTTTGTAAAATTTCCACCGTAAATATATCAAAACTTTGATTAGTAATATGCATTGTTAAGAACTTTATTTGGACATCTTTAAAGGTGAATTTCTCAGTATTTTGATTTTTTTGCACTCTCAGATTCTAGACTTTCAAACAGTAGTATCTCAGCCAAATATTGTCCTATCATAACAAACCATACATCAATGGAAAGCTTATTTATTCGGATTTAAGATGATGTATAAATTTCAATTTCAAAAAATTGACCCTTATGACTGGTTTTGTGGTCCAGGTTCACATATGTGAACATGTAAATGTTTCTTTTTTTTTTTACAACAAAAACATTTGATTTGCAAATTCCAAATTCATAAACAGAACAAAGCATTGATACACACTACTACATATTATTATCCAAAGCACCACAAGGTATTTTTGTTTTTACATGTGTGTAGGAAGTCTTTAGCATAGTTTGGATGTGTATGTAGAGATATAGATCCCATATGAAGGGTGTAGATATGTATAATGTATAATTATTTTCAGATATTAAGGAATGTATATGTCCCGCATCCATAAAGGAACAGAACGGTTTGCAGACACTTACAGACACAAACTCATCAAAGCTGATCTTATTGTCCTTGTCTTTGTCACCCTCTTCCATCAGTTTCTGAATGATTTCTCGGACTTTGTACCCCGGCAGGGGCAGATTGGCCTCTTTGAACAGGTCATGGAGCTCATAGTCACAGATAAAGCCATTGCCGTTCAAATCTATGGAGAAAAATCAAAATGAATGATTAAGTGTTGCATCAAAACAGTGGTGCAGTTCAACAGCTTACATAAAAAAATATTAAGAAACCACAACTACAAAGAAAAAATAAGTGAGGACATGTAATTTAATTAGTTCGCTAAGAAAAAAGTATCAGCAAAACCTATATACGTGTATGCATGTAAACAAAACATTTCGTAAACTAGGGCTGCACGATAAATCGAAATAAAACTGTAATCGCGATTTGGCTGAAGCTGCGATTGTCATGCAATCCAAATGCAATACAATCCAAATATTTCTTAATATTATCATATTTACGATGCATCCAAATGCTAAACTATTATTTAGTACGTAAATCATAGACTTTGTAGTTCAGTCGCGTTCTAATGATGACACAGTGAGGCGGGCGCACTGATGTTTGGTTCACTGAGTTTCATTTTGATAAAGTACCAACTGCACTGTCAAGTTAGTAATGCTAGAAGCCTGGACCTGATGTGTTTTGTGTTTGTGTGCGCCGGTGCGATTACTTCAATTTTCCTCACACCAGCAAAATCAACTTAAACAAAAAACAAATAGAATGTCACTTTCTGCCATTTGAGTTTCCTTTCCGTTACAAAAATGAATTGAAACTCATCAAATATAGGCTACGTTACGCGTCACACAGTTTTTCCCCTTGTCTATCAGTGAACTAAATTATATTTCAAGTATTTATTCCTTGTATGTATATATGTACTGCAGATTTTATAAACTTTATATGATTTTATAAACTTTATATGACTTTATATTAATTATATGATTAATTTTATATAGTATTTAGTATTTTCACATGTAGGTGGATTTTTTTTTTTTAATTTGTACTACTGTCTGTTTAAAATAAATGAAAAGAAACCTAGCATAGTAGATTTGATTTTGTTTTCTGTTGTATCGATCCGTGACCCTCGAACCAAGGAGCGTACTGAACCGTGACATCTGTGTACTGTTACACCCCTAACAGTTATACAAATAAATGAAACTTTATATTTATAGAATTTATGCTTATGACGAAAACACAGGACACATTTAAATGAACACACTGAACAATTTTACTGAGCTTCAAGCGATGCATTCTGTTGTTATCCACAAAAGAGAAGCAGCACAGCTTTAGATTCTGGCCAGAACAAGGTATCTTGCAATTTGCCAAATATGTGTTAGTACAGAATGCCTGTTTTGCTGAAAGCAGCTCACTAGGTTTGAAACAGCTGTTGTGTTATAGGATCTGTCTAATAAATCCTGTCTGCAATACTAAAACAGACTAAACAACATTAAAGGAACCGTCAAACACTTGGGTTTTTCTAGTATGTGCATTATAACACCATGACATTGGCAACAGTTCAGGCCTCAATTTTCTGCCCAGTCTGCTGGAGAAATCAGATAAATGGGAAAATGTAGTCTGAAGCACATTCTTGTCAAGCACCATGAAAAACATCCAAATCCAAATTCCACAAACTGGAACCAGAAGTTTAAGATCACACCGCACTGTACTCTTAAATGCACAGCTTACTGTAAATCTACTGACATACCATATTAATTCTCTACTGATACTCCATGTTATATTTAAACTCAGGTAGCGGCATTTATAACAAAATTCACTTCTGTACACTAAGAGCTCATGCAAAGCAAACCTGTGCTATGAGCATCAGCCAGCTGCACACAGTCATTTTCATTTTTAAATTTTGGTGAAATGGACTTTCAACAGAGGGACAGAAACCTCTCAGGTTTCATTAAATATCTAAAGTTTTTATGATCAACGAAAAGCTAATGGGTTGGGAATGACATAAAAGGACAATTTCATTTTTGGATGAACTAACACTTTAAAGAGACAAGCGCAGCTGAAATGATACAGAATACATAAAAATAATGACTTGAAAATAGATTAAAGTCCCATTCAAAGTGAACTACATGTTTGGAGAATATATATATATATAATGGCAGTAAACAGCTGCAGACAAGAGTCCATGAGGACGGTTCAAGTGCCAGGAAACAGGTGATGCCAAAAACTTCATGAGGTCAAATGAAAAACCCAGATGTCTCTCTGAGCAACACCAATGCAGACTGTCACCGGACAAGCCTTACAAGCAGTTAGGAGGACCGATAACAACATTGCAAAACAATCATTTCACAAAAGAGTTTCCCAATCAAAGCCAATGAATCCAAAGAATCCAAATGGCATTTGAAGATCTTACTAATACTAATTTTTGGCTTTGCACAGTGATGTAGCCGTTTTCATTCACGCAAAGAAAACAAAGACAAATCAGCAGAAATCACAAGATACATGAGGGAAAAAGACACCTCCACGGGCAGCTGCCAAGTAGTGATTAGAGTAGACAAAACTGGTCGGACAGGAAGAGCACTCACCGACTTTCCCGAAGGCCTCCCGCAACTCCTCCAGCTCGTCTTTGGATATCTTTCCTGCCATCTCCCAAACAACAACCTGAAGCTCTCTCAGTCAAATAAAGTGTGTCCTTCTGTGGAAAGAAGGACAAAAACTTTATTGTCTGAACCTCCAAACTGTGGTAAATGAACACTGGCGACTGTCTCCTGAGAGAGAAACCTGGAAGAGGGATTGTACAGTAAGACGATAAGACATGCAAATGACATGCAAACGTCTATCAAGCATGCAACAGAGTAGACTATATTTGGGCAAAATGTATGTTCGAGAGGGCGTGTCAAGGCAGGTCCTTTTGAATGCAACCTCACCAGAATGCAAGCAACGCAGTGACGTGATTCTTTGCCACGACAAAGATCGAAACACTACTACATCTATTTAAAGGCCTATTCACTGGGATTGGTCCACTGTAGAAACAACTGGAAATTAAGGCTAGCAAATTCAGCTATTGCACAGAAGAGAAGATAAAACAGATTATCTAAAAGAAAGAGACCAATCCACAGACAAAAGTCAAAGTCTGGATGTGTTCCTTTGAAAGATCAGCACCTTTCTTTTTATCAGTTATGAGGATATGTACAAATCTGAACAACAGATGCGTTCCGACCTGAATTGTCCTACAGTCGGCCTGCTTTAGTTTAATTGTAAAATTCAACCTAACAACAAAACTCTTAAAAACACAGGTTCCAAACAGAGTTTTTCCAACAATTGCATTGAAGAACGTTTTGTGCAATGGGAAGATTCCGTTGATGTTAAATGTTCTTGGAACCATAGATGCCAGTAAAGAACCTTTATTTTTTACAGTATTGCATAAATCTTATCACCCAAACACAATAAGCAATAATACACTAAACATAATACATTCAAACCAAAGTAAATATTTGTCCAGGACATCACATTAATTAATACAGTCCATTTAACTGCTGTATTATGGCACTGACCAAACATGTCACAGAGCGGCAATAAACACATTATGGTGACGTACCGTTTGAACAAAATAAGAACTGTTGAGCAGAGTCCAGCCACAGCCACTGAACCGAGAACACATGCAGCGTCTCAGCCTCACTCACCCTTGCTATACCAACTGACCTGAGATCTGCTCTTACATGTAGCAATCACAGCACTGCAGCACTATGAGCTGCCCAAGATGCATCTTCCTGTTCCTTACAATAAGTCATGATGAATCAGGACACACCCGCGGTGCATGTCAACATCTCCATTCCCATAGTTGTCACTCAAGCTTGTGTGTTTTTTTTTAACACTGTTATGTCATTAGCGGTGCAATCTGCAATACCACACCCCGGTGGGACAGCATAAAGTTATGAACTTCTAAAACGGTTCAAAAATAAGGTGATGCCAAAGTTACATAATGGTTAAACTGCTTATTGTGTAAATAACCCTCAAAGAAACTAAGGTTACTGGCTGATTTTGTCTCAAGGTCTACATTTGATGTCATCCTTCAGCTATTCAGAAAGCCAACATGGAAACTCTGCTGGAATTTTAAAAAAAAAAAGACAAAACACAAATGGGCCAATTCTCCACCCTTGTGGCATCCCTCTCACTGAGACAAAACTGTGCGCTATAAACCTTCAGTGAATCATCAGTTCGAACCGATTCTTCCACAATTTGTGCTTTAATAAGTTTCTTCACAATTTGAGTATAGATGCAGTCTAATTTGACTAAGGTTTGTTTACTTCCCAAAAAAAGTGAAGAGCAGTGTGACCTCATGGGACTGAGTCATGCTCAAATCTAAGCAACCAGAGAATCCTGTCTAGTCACTAGTTTTCAGCGTCTCTAGGGACCACCGACACGGCACGAGTGACTGAACAAAGTCGAAACCATTATTCAGTGTTTAGTTACAAAGCAAAGAAAAACTGCCACCAAACTGTTTTCTCTGGGTTTCGATTCAAAAACAAAAACCTGGCCATGTGCTCTACCACCCAAAATGGATTTACCAGTCTGACGAGATGCAAAAAAGCCCTTAATAATCTCACTTAAAATAACCGCCCTTTTACCCCAAAGCTGCTTCCTTCGCTCCAAACTGCAAACAGATGCAAGAAATCTCCACTCAAACAACAGAGAGCTTTTACAGATGCTGTGCCGTTAGCAGAGCAGCTGGGAAAAGAGACTCAGAGAGAATGCTTTTCCCCAGCGTATAACATTAATGCGAGAATGGGGGATGTAGAGGGAGAAAGGAAGAAGCAAAAAAAGAGAAATATAGAGACAAACCGTCCCGACGTGAGCTGAGAATGGAGCTGTAGGCACCAGCGGTCGCAGCAGTAGAGGCAGTACTCGCTCCACACCCTTCAAGGCTAATCTGAAACACCAGCATTCCTGCCTGCCTCACAAAGACCTACGGCAGCAAGTCATAACACTTCCTGACAGACTATGGGAGTAGCGGTCGGCGTGTCCGCCGGGGAGGGAGGAGGGATAGGCAGGCACAGACGGAGAAGGAGAGGGGGAGGGGAAAGCGTGCATGCTTTTCTTTTTTCTTTACTACCAACGTTTCCATCCCAGATGTACTGAGCAATGCAATAAAGTGGCGAGAGAAAAAATGGGTGGGGAAAAGCTCAATGCATCTCTTAAATCCACATACCGTCACTCGTTTTAAAACATCCTGTTGCTACTGGAGTAGAAAAATAACACAGTGGACAGACATATGCTGAATCACTTGAAACTCCACTGAATCACTTGGAAACACATGCTGAGCATGTGATATCTTTGCATGCTCAAGCAGAATGTAAGTCCAAATAAATAGATTGTGCTTTTCTATAGTTTAAAAATACATAGTGTAAGCGCAAAAACTGCAGCCATTAGGCTGCAAAAGTAAATAAAACTTTTAGTAATTTTCTTCCAGTCTATCAATGGGAAACTAATTTCAAGGACGTCTGAGCTGGAATATGTAACAAAGACTCATTCATTAGCCAAGGAAACTGGCCACATGAGAAACAACAAAACATTCCCAGAGACAAACCTTAAATGAGGGCATGATGACCTCAAAACACACCCTTACTGTTTCAGTAAATTAATCAAATTTGGCATCTGCAACATAATCTTATTTCTCAGCCTAAAGTACAAGTTGTTGGCAAACTGTGTGGGTTAGAAAATGGCTTTTAGTGCACTGCGAAGCATTTACTAGTGCCTAAGTTAAACAAGCCCACCTTCACATATTTTGGCAGCTAGATATGGCTCCTTGTTTGGAAAGTTAGTTGCATGACAACACAAACGTAAGTTCATTGACATATGACTGATCGCATTTAGATATTGACGTTTATTCAGCAGAAACTTGGCCACACCTTAATGAACAACAGTGTGTGTGTTTCACATGCAATGAGGTTAGCCAGTCTCATTTACATACAGCTATCTACACAACATAGACTCATTGTAAGACATGCAACCTACATTTTTGCAAAACTCCAAAAAACGCAACTTTACATACAATTCTGGCAATGAACACTGGTGGCATTAAAACACCAACAGCGTTGATTCCTTTTCACACAAATTATGATTAGAGGAGGAGATTAACACAAACTTATCACTTTTACCATAGTGCATGATTTGTAAACTAGTAAATTATGGAATTTGCTTCACATAAGTATGGCTTTTCTAAAGTAAACTTGCTCGGTAGCTCACCCGGTACAGCTCTGCAGTCCATGAAACATGAGTCATGATAAAAAAGATCAAAGACTTGCAGAAGCAAGCTAAAATGGCATCATTGCTTCTGCACATGTGTTTTTATCTCACTAACACTATCAATTAGGTTTAAGGTCGGTTTAGTGTAAGCGGTGAGTAGCAGTAGAGCATTGATCTTTTAGCGCCACTCACCAAACACTTGCAACAACCGATATCACCAAATTCACATTCATCTGTTCTGGATAAAACTGAACACATATTTAGAGCCGCATACTGGGCATTTTCATTTAGAGGTCCCACGAAATGTGGCCGAATTGGATCTTTTTTTTTTTTCTTATCACAGCCTAAGAAAAAAGCAGACCATCGGTTGATTTCTGAAAAGCTTAGACACTGTGGCACAAGCAATGGTATGATCACTATGGTGGGGCTATCTGTTTGTCTAACCAATGATGAAGGTGGGGGGGGTTATAAAACCTGTTTGAAAATAACCATTGAGTTTGCAGTGGTTGTGCATACATATCAGACTTTACCAAAAGCATTTTTTGACTAGCATAAAAAAAAAAAAAAAAAAAGGTCTTACAGGACCTTTCATGAGCTTTGCACACATTGCACTCATTACAAACATTTTTAGACAGAAATGAAAGGTTCCTTTCATTATGTCTAAATGTATTACCAGACCACAGAGGAATTCGATGAGATTTTGACATTCCTGAAGATCAGGTTACAGCACAGCAAAACACATCACCTGTTAAACAAGCCGGATCTTGAAGATCAGGAATGTTCAGTTTTAAGAGGTAGAGTTGTAGTTCTTCAAACTCCACCATTGCAAAATGACAAATCAGACTTTAAAGGACTCTCATCTCTGTTGTTTATAAAAGTAGCTGAAACCTGGCATCTTCCTGCCTGAGGAAAAACCGTGTGGAGTGTGAAGGAGCAGAACAAAGCCTACTTCAGTGCAAACAGTGAAGACAGGTGTTCACTTACATGTCCTTTTGTAAGCTCAAGCTGAACTGCACACGGGACATTTACTGAGGCGAGAGAGATATGATTTTATATTCTGTATGTGAACCAAGGAATAACAGCCTGGCCACCTGAACAGAAACAAGGCTCACATGTCAAGAACACGTCCAGGTCGTATTTCAACCCAAAAGAAAGAAAGATAAATGTAAAGCATTTATAAAAGGAACTTTAGTAAGCATAAACTATAACACTTACCTTTATAATATGAAAGTATTTATTTAATAATGTCAGATTTGTATCTAATTAAATTCATTTCTTTGTGTTTTTATTTAATTATTTTTAAAGTGTATGTATTGTTTCTTCATTTACTCCGTACCTAATTGGTGAACTTTGTTTGACTTATTCAGATTTAAATAAATAAATAAATAACATTATTTTCAAAAGTTACTGTAATGATTAAAAAAAACAAATAAAAGTAAGAATAAAAAATAAGAAGCATCAGAGAACAATGATAACTACTAATTATTACTAATAAAAGCCTCTGAATGCATTACAGTAAAAAGAATTCAATTTAGGAAGGAAATGTCCTTAACAATCAACTTTAACAACTTCCACAATTTTTATGCAAATACATATGACCTGGACCTTTTTACATAAAGCAGCAATATAAGCAACTCGAACAGAAACGGGACATTTTCACAGATAAATACAAGTGGAGGAACAAGAATGGCACAGTAAACCCGACACTACAAGCAAACGTACACTCCTAACGGCTCTGTGTAACACAATCTTTCAACCAGGCCCATTCAAAATATCAGCCTAAGTGATGAAATCAACCAACTGAATGATGTGAACTTTACCATTTCTAAACTTTATAAAGAACACTGATAACCTTGGGCTCTTTGCAGTATATTAGAGCAATCCAATCTGGCTTCAGAGTCAGACAATAAATTTGAGGAAGGAATAGCTGTAGATTGCTGATAGGACCTCTTCCCACCATTCAGTTCGGAAAGAAATGAAACAATGAAGAAAAGAAAAGAACATGAGGTCCAGCCAAGAGAAGAGCAATGATATTCACAATGTTCAGATTCACAAAAGTGGCCATTTGAGGTGAATGCGAGTTTGTGTAGTCAGACCAGGAGTGTTTAGTCTACAACCTCCACTGGTTTATCATAGATCATAAAGTATGAATAAACCAGTAAAGTGCTACAAACCCACATTTAAAAGACCCACTACCGGTCTGAAAATGTTGTTGTCATGTCATTCCAAACCTGTATGATTGACTGTCTTCTATGGAACACAAAAAGAGATGTTTGGCAGAATTTTCATACTTTTCCATACAATTTAAGTCAGTGGAGATCACATCTGGCAAGTTAAAAAAAAGACAAAAAGCTTCATACAAGAGAACAGTGTTTCTCCTAGGATTCTGGTTTGGGGGGGGTGTAATCAATGGTACGGTAACAGTTACTTTACTCTTTACTCTCTGTACATTTATTTCAGTGAAAAAATAAGTCCAAAAATCTAAATTTCAACATTTTGAACAGTAGGGCCCTACAATCATTTTCTTTTCTTTTCTTTTCTTCAGAAATTCTTGTATGTTTTTATTTTTCTGATAACTAAATGAAGGCATTAAACATTTATTTATTTTTAATGAAATGAAAATTAAACCCTTTTATTTGTTGCCAAACAAACAGAGGTTTTTCTGCTAAAATTAATACATGGAAGAAAAATTGTGTGAATATTCTGTTGAATGTAAAAAAAAAAAATTAATAATAATTGTAGAATTTTGTTGTAATATTTATTTTTTTTAGCATTTAATTGTTTTATTTAAATTTGCCAGAAATAGGAATATATAAACACCTACGTTATACTGTACTAAAGTAATACAAGACTAATACATTTCTATTACATGTTACACCATACTTTTATTTTGACAGGTTGCCGGTTAGTTTTTCTGTGTATACACTATGATATGATGCTAATTTTCTCAAAAAACTGTAAATTTCACATGAAGTGACTCTCACAGCAGCTCTGGAGATTAAGTTCATGTGTTCATGTCGTCTTATAATGAGACCCAAAGGCCGAAAACCACTGCGAGCCACTGCGAGTATGCTTCACTGTTTGTGTAGTAAACAAAACCACGTGGGGCCGCCCCCCTAATATAATGGCAGGGGAAACACTGGAGAAACTTCTCTTATAGGATCTAGTCTAACTGTAAGTTTAAGCAACAGCAGGATTTGCTACAAGTACAATAGATTCCAATGAATCAATCAGGGTTTGCTTTAAAAAGATCTTGCTCTAATTCAACTGATTTCTAACAGAATAAACAGGCAGATTTGTGAGAATCAGCCGACACAAGCAAAGTCTTAAAGGAAGCACAAGTCTTGCTTTCACACAGTCTGATTTGCTACATACAGGCAGCTGCACAAACACAGTGATTCTGATACTGAGGGCCATGCAGATAATGAACGCCACATTTAGGATATTAAAGTTTAGTTCAGATTTATCTGCAGTTCTTGTTCCAGATTAAACTTTCAGAATGTGCAACATTCTTCAAGCTATTTGTTTTTAGTCCCCCTGTAGTCACATTTTTTATCCCTTAAAACTGATCTTTGATCATCAAAATGACATATTTAAACGTTTTTTTCTTGTGAAAATAATTTTCTCCCATCTGACTCCGGGCTACTTTTACACCATTGCCGCGGGGCATTTTTCAAGTTAGCGGTTAGCGCTTAGCGGTTGTGCTCTATTTAATGCTCTATATACTCTATTTAATATTTGGTTTTGTGCTGATAATCCTATTGGTATATTTTGCATGCTAATGGTAGGAATCTATCTTTGACGTGATTGGTTACTTCGTTTGTGACGTAGCAAAAAAAGGGCTGTTTCAAACCGCATTTCTGGGAGAGCCTTTGGGAAACTACAGTTTTAAAGGGGTCATTGGATGCTAAGTTCACTTTTACATATGGTTTGAACATTAATGTGTGTTGGCAGTGTATGTACAAATCTACCCTATGATGATAAAAATCCATGCAGTGGTTTTTAATTAATCTGTAAAAATAATATCCCCTTCTTCAAATCGAGCCATTCTCACACTGACAGAGGCCACTCCCACGATAGTTGATTGACATGAGCTCTCACCTCAGACCAGCTGTCACAGTCCAGTAACTTTCCTTGTTTCGATGCCGAAGCAGGGATGTAAGTTAGACAAGAATATCTCCGATTGAGCGATTGAGGTGTTGTGTTGCTGGATGTAATAATGAACTTAGTGGTCGTCATTTACTCCCGACATCTGAGCCGCTGAACATGCAGTGGATTACGTTTGTTTGTGAAGGGAATGCGCCTCCCGATCTACATATATCAGTCTATGTTCGCGCGAATCATTCATGATCCAGCTTCACTTACAGCAGAAGTGTATATAAGCATTTTTTTTGTGAATCTTTGCGATCACCTTTCCTTATAACGTGGTAGTTAGGAAGTTTAGTGGCTAAACGCGGCTAAAGTAAACAAGGTCGTCATTCCACAGAGAGAAGAGAGGGGCGGGGTGAGCAGAGCTCATTTGCATTTAAAGGAACAACCCCTTAGAATGAGATGATTTTTGCAGAGCTCATTTTGACAAGGTAAAAAGGTGTTGTTTTACAAAACCATTGAGAATTTTTAATCAAAGTATATTAGAGACTTTTCATTAAGACCCTAAAGAATCATATCAACTTGTGGAAAATGGGCATCCGATGACCCCTTTAAGGAGAAAATACTCAGCAATGGTGTTGATTAATGGACTAGTACATGGTTTGTCTAAAAGCATATTAAAAACACCACATAGACAAATAAACAACACTACATGGGGACTTTAAATCCTTTTTTTCCTACTGGAAGTACTAAAATTTGCATTGTACCTTAATTTACAGATAACACAATAATACAGGTGGCGCAATAGAGCTACATGATAAATCGGAGATCACTGTACATGGCCTGTCTGTTGAACAATACAACACTCACGTATAGATGTGCACAAGGTCACACACACAGAACACCATCAATACACACAACACTAAAATATAGCAATAAACGTTTACTAATTAACAGAAAACGTAACACAAAACACCCTAATGTACATGACTTAAAATAAAAACATATGTTTTCACTGTAAATTATACAGCAATTCATATTTTGTAATCGCAAAGGCCAAAATACTTAAAGTAATATTACATACAATGCAATGTTAAATCACTTTTCACATTATATAGTAAGGAGTAAGGTAGCTTAAAATAACAATTAACAGGTTTTTACTGCAACTTTTTCTTGTTTTCAGTATTGTTCTATAAAAACATTAACAGTGTTTTTACCGTGTCCGTATTATGCAGCAACTCTACCAACCACATAAAACACCCTATGGTCATGGTGGCAACTGTTTTTAGAATATTTAATCATGTATTTTATTCTATTATTTCAAGTGTAATAAAGGTCTTATTCACGGTAAGAAAAGAAAATAGCACAAAAACAGAAAAAGCCCCAATAATTTTCTGACAGGACATTATCTACCAAGTTTACACAACACAATGTAATGCGTAATTCAAAAACACACCTGTGCAAAACCAGTATGGAAAATTTAACACAGTACATAAATCCTGTTTTTAAAGTGCTGTTGCATGTCAAGGCTAAAAGTTTGGAGGCTTTTACGAGGGAAAATGTGGCACAACTGGGGTGGAACCATCTGGACATCCCAACAAGTGAAAACACTGTGCCCAGCAGACGATGACAGATGAAAATTAAATTGTTTTCATAATAAGCCAAGACTATTAGTTATATGAGCACTACAAGAGACAGCGAGACACAGCGGGCCTGTGAAACATTAGTTAGGGAATCAAAATGGAGGCCAACTTTGAGCCACTGAGGTCTGTAGTGTCAGTAGAAACTACATATAAAAGGCATCAATACAGTAGCTATTTCCTGTAACTATCAGTACCATCAAGTAGACAACATTCACTCAAAATAATCAAGTTTCATTCAGTGTAATCTAGTCAAATGCTTGGAGGTCATGAGCAAACTTCCTCCCACCGAGATTGTTGAGGTATTTTGTCCTGACATCACTTTAACCTTAGCCTTGACAATGGCATCCAAACCACACGCTCCTCCAACGAAGTACGGCCGGGAACTGGTCTAACCGATAACATGTTCTTGTAAGCAGGCTGCAAGTAACACTTACAGCTGAAGAATGAAGGCCTTGGAGAATGCGAGAGGAAGAATATGACCACAGCATGACAGAACTTAGCATGAACGGTATTTCAAGGCCAGAGTCAGACATCGTGGCTTAGTTATGATCGGGAATGCAGACAGATTCACCTTCCTGAACCAATCAAAGATTTGGAAAAGCAATGTAGGAGCTCACATTCATCTTAGTCTCTGGATGGCTTTTTAAAAGTCAGTCAAAACCACACATTCCTATCCAGCCCAGCAATGCAGGCGGGGAATTGCCTCGGTTTAAGGAATCGCGTCTACACATCACATATGTGTTCACTTAAGCACAGACTGGAGGTGCGTTCTTAATATTCAAAATAAATATACTAATGTATATTAAATAAAAACATGGTCATTTTATTACATTTATTTACAGTTGTATATTTTATCATCAGCTTAAATTAGTAGTGCATTCACGTCATGTTCGAAAGATTGTACGTATGAGTTGAACGGACATGAACACCATCACAAAGTCATAATTGCAGGCTGAGTTTCTGAGTTGGAGACATGTCAGTGTGAAAACAGGACAGATGCAATTAGATAAAATAATTCTAATTATTATTATTTTTTTAATTTACAATAAGGCTAACTTAGCTAGTTCAAAATAGGGTTGCAAAAGGACAGAAACTTTTTTGGACTTTCAAAAAGTTTCCAAAAATGCACCGCCCCTTTGCAAACACCGTACAATTAGTATATATGATAGAACATAAAACAATTCAATTTATAGCCTTTTATGTAAACCTTATATTCCTAAATTGAATAAAAAAGCACATTCTTTATTCATCAATCTTGCTGAATTTTTGAAGAAAATCCACATTGCCATCTTGTTCTAAAATTGAAAACACATAAAAATGACTTCCCATCTTGTAAATACAAACTTCGCACAATGACTTGAACACACCATAATATGTAATAACTCAGTATGTATAGGGACGTTGTATGCATATAGTGCGTGCAGAATGCACATTTTCTGCACAAATGTGTCTTAAGTAACACAGGTATATTTGATGCAATAGCCAAAATTATCGATTTTTCTTTTATGCCAAAAATCAGTGAAGATATTTTGTAAACTTAATTTTTGATTAGTAATATGCATTGTTAGGAACTTCATTTGGAGAAATTTTAAAGGCGATTTTCTCAATATTTTGATTTTTTGCACCCTCAGATTCCAGATTTTCAAATAGTTGTGTATCGGCCGAATATTGTCCTGTCCTAACAAACCATACATCAATGGAAAGCTTATTTATTCTGCTTTCAGATGATTTATCTCAATTTCAACAGATTGACCCTTATGACAAGGTCCAAGGTCACAAATAAGACTGAAAAAACAAACAAACAAAAAACAGCTGTCAAAATATGCAGTGTAGGCTACAAATACGCATGGAATACTGCATCCCATAATGCAATGCATTCGTTTTTTTTTTTCTTTTTTAATCATGACAGCTAATATAAACCACAGTTAGAGCATCTATTCATTATTCAAGTGGACTGCCAAAATTGTTAAAGTTTTAAACAAAATGCACACTGCACAGTGCATACCTTATACTCAGTGATACGTCAATAGCATGCAAAGATAAACAACCTTCAAGTGATGTCACCACTACATTTTCTTTAAAAACTGCAGAAGTTCAGACAAATAAGCTATGGAGTAAATATTAAGACTGCAGTTAATATCAGTGGTTCATCCTCAACAAGTAGGGTGTACTCAATTGCTTTTTCCATGCATTACGTACACTGTATACTGCACTATATGCCAAGTAGGAGTAGTATGCTCTTCCAAACATACAACAAGGATACGTTCTTTCAACGTTTCTTAGACTGTTAATTATAGGCCTACTTTCATGAAGCAAAATACTGATAAAACAGGTACAAGTCTTAGCCATGTGATAATTTATCGCGAGTAAAACTGTCAAAGGGCGTTTCGTGTAAACGTTTTCGAGTTCAATGAGAAACACGTCACCTCTATTCTCTATCCTTCATTCATCAAACCACATACATATTCTTATGTAAAATCAATTACCCGGCAGATTTGCACTTTGACTGCAAAAAAACATAACACATGACCAGCCGTCTCCATTAAAAAAAAAAAAAAAAACAGACCTGATGAGTATCAACTCAATCTTGCTCGTCCAATAAGAAAAGAAAACGTTTTATATCAGAATATCAAAATGCAACGTAACACTTCACAATGCAGTGATGGAATGAAACATTGTCAACTTTTAATCACGCTCGTGTGAACGTTTGCAAGTCCACATGCAGAAATCGTCGGTATAAATGAAACATAAATTATAACAGAATGCCTCAGTGTTTGTAGAAAGAAAATCAACACAATCCCAAAAACCAGAAGTCTTCTAAATAGTTTTATAAGTTAAGTAACTCACTGTGTCTGTCCGTGTTTGTTGCCCTGCTGGCGTTTCACCCTCACACGCAGAAACACACTGAACTCCCTCAGTGGGCGCGTCTCAACACCCAGCGTGCTGCCTACCTAGACAGCGAACTTTGGCAGCATAGCCACAAACATAGTCAGCAGCCTAACTAAACACAATTTACGGCAATTAAAGACTCAAACACATTAAATCTTGCTGTACTAAACTCGGCAAGCTGATGAGATTTATTTTAACCTAACTAAAAGAAAAGAGGTTAAACTTAAGCAACAAACGAACGATCGATCGATCGATCGATAGATAGATAGATAGATAATTTTAATTAAAATAAAATTAATAAAATATATTAAATAATACCTGAAAATCAGCTCAAAAGCAGCTGCAAGTGAAAAGTTTTGCCATAACTGCGTTACATATAATTTATATAATTATCACACTAAAAATGCATTAAATATTTCACAAAAATCTTAATACTGAGAGTATAAAATCACTGTTCCTGTGTGATGCAGGAAAACTAAAACCTATTTAAATAAATAATAAACATTACTAATTTAAATAAGCTAATAATCTAGTAGCCAAGGCATCATTTCCCATTTTACTTTAGTGAAGCACTAAAATAACTAAAACTAAACACATTTAAACTGAAAACTAAACCTTAATAATAAAAAACTAAAGACTTTAAAAAAAAAAGAATTACTTACTTTTACTCAAATTAAAAAAATAAAAAAATAAAAAAAACATAAAATATTCAAATGCAATCTAAAATATTAAGAAAATTTGAATAGTATATGAATGACATTAAAATAGCATGTTGTCCAGTCCACTAAAAAGTACTATGATATGTGACCCTGGACCAAATAAAGGTCAATTTTATGATTTTTTAAGAGTTTGAAAATCTGTAACCTGAGGGTGCAAAAAATCTAAATATTGAGAAAATCACCTTTAAATTTGTCCAAATTAAGTTCTTAGCAATGCATATTACTAATCAAAAAATATTTTTGTTATATTTACTGTTGGAAATGTACAAAATATCTTCATGGGATATGATCTTCATCCTAATGGTTTTTGGCATAAAAGAGAAATCGATCGTTTTAACCCATGCAATGTATTTTTGGCTATTGCTACAAATATACCCGTGCTACTTAAGACTGGTTTTGTGGTCCAGGGTCACAAAAAGTAATGGTATCAGATGGTATTACTATACTATTTTATATATTGATTATTATAATCATGTACTATTGTTTTTGCATGACACTTAGCGGTACTTCAAAGGATCTAGCACTAGCATAGTATGTACAAAACAGTATGGTATAGAATTATACACGTAATACTTTTTGTTAACAGCGTTATTAATTTCTCATTCATTCATTCATAGCAGCTCTGCTCTGGCCGTCAAGGTCCACTTTCTTGCAGAGTTCAGCTCCATCCCCAGTCAAACTCATCAAGGTCTTCAGGATCACTAGAAAGTTACTGGCAGCTGAGTTTTTATCAAGGTTGGAAGTAAACTGATTTATAGCTTATGATCATCATTTAAAAATAAATAAATACAATGAATGATAGTTTTTCTTATGTTCTGAGCTGCTGACAGCAGTCTTTTTCTCTTGCCTTCATGCCGTGTTATGAGTCAGAGCCGTCTGTTTTTCAGGTCACAGCGGTTTTCTGGATCATAATTACAGACTCATATTCCAGAATAGGAGGAAATACCAAGGTGAGGAGCAAAAGTTATTATTAACAGCATAACTGTCCTGCTACAAGAAAAGCTGCTGTGTTTCCTGGAATTTCCTTCCAGGCGCTGATGGATTCTCTATAGACTTGTTAGATGTCCTGATAGTGTAGTATGTTAATTAAACGCTCAGGTTTAATAAGTGCACTGACAATCAACAAATCAAAACTCTATCAGAAACCACATTCCATTTCAACATCACACAGGCTGGAGCATGTCGAAAACACACACAGAGTAAATGCAACAGCGTTTATTCCTATTTGAGAAATCCATATTTTATGTAAATGGCCCGATGCAGTGAGATGGCTTGGCTTCAGCACCCATGACTAAACAGGGCAAGCAGTTTGGACATGTTCCATGTCTATTGTGTAAAATGGTCTATTTTAGAGACAATATTGCCATATATTTCATCATATATTTCATGTCTTTCATCATGATGCAGGGTGTTTCCTTATGGAAATGCATGAATGACATCATAAAACTGTTGCTCTGAAAAACAACATAACCAGACAAGCTGGGTAAGAAAACACTGAGCTGTTGAGCATATAAAGGGCATATTAAAGGTTTAACGGTTATACTAATAAAGTCTTTTGTTTTGACTCAACAAACACACTTACATACCTAGACAGTGCAGTCGCTGAAGAGTAATGTAATATTGAGCCACTGGCTGGAGACGCAGTATGTGAGAGACTAATAGTCACTCTGTGCTGGAAAAACATTTAAACCACCACAACATTAAAACCTCACCAGATAGATTTTTACATCTTTCGAAGAAAATGTGAGGGCTGTTTGCTTGTGCTTGGATGTTGTGGATGGTTGCTTACTGACCAAAAGACTCCTTTAAGCATCAGTCAAGCAAAAAATTCCAGTCCCTTTGACACCAAGACAAACTGAAGTAACACGACAAGTTATAAACCGATGTTTACAGTGCATCAAAAGTTAAAAAAACATTACCAATGAAATCATCCACAAGGTACACTGTGATCATAGCAGCGTGTGTTATGTCAGCTGTGGCCGTTTTCTTGTAATGAGTGACAGAGAATAGCAGATGTACCAGACGTCAAGAGGAAGAACAAATTTGGACACCTGTCCTGTGAGTAAACACTAAATAAACTTTCCTTTACAGAGACCTTCCAATGCATTCACATGCAGTATACAGACATCATTAACAGACCCTTTTCATGAATAGGTTACAAAACTGACCAAATCAAATATTACAGAAAATATTTATTTTAAGTAATGTTTGTAATTTTGCAATGTTGTTTATTTGCATTTGACCAAATTTACCAATTTTTCTCAGTACAGATTTGTGATTCGAGTTATGTGTCTAGCTACAAACAGTAAATAAATAAATGTAAAATTAAAATGAATAAATAAATAAATAAATAAATAAAATAGAAGAGGGGATCCTCACTGTCCACATTCAGCTGTGTAAATATGTATACATCTTTTTTATTTGAGTGAACTATAGTGTGGTCATGAGCACACTCTGTGTGGGAAACTTTTTTTTTCCTATTGGAATGACTGGAAATTGCAGATCAGTCATGACAACTCTCAGAGTACTTTGTAACACACATTTTATTAATGTAAATATAAAAGTAAATAGGATTGGTTTTGGCAGACTAGATGCTGCTGCTGTAACTGTGGAGTGGGTAGTGTTAAACCAACCAACCCATCAACAAACAAACAAACAAACAAATACAGAGAATGACTTTGCTGCTGCAGAGCAAAGTACTTGTCCTACTGAAGCCCAAGAGTAATTGATAGCAAAACATGCTGGCACAAGACAAAAGAGAATCCTGTAGCAGATCTAGACAGGTGGTGCTCGGGAGGAAGAGGACTGTATAGAGCATAGACCAGTAGTTTTCAAAATTATTTGAGAGCGACCCTATTTTTTTCTTTTTAAATTGACGCAACCCACCTATAGGGCCTTATGATTTCTGCGATGCAGAAAACGCAGATGGAATCACGCGGAATGTCACGGAATTTGTCAAAGTTTGAATGAATTAATTAAAAGTAGGTCATTACACTTAAATCAAACTGCAATATGGACTATTATTTTATCTTAGTATTGCATGTTCTGCGTGTCTCTGTTTTAATGAATGGAGCAGCAGAGCGGTTTTGTTTACTACACACACTGAAGCGCACGTGACACTCACGGTGATTTCAGCATCTGTCGTCTCACTAAATGAGGACATAAATACATGAACAATATCTGCTGAGAGTCACTTCATGAGCATTTGACCGTTCCATTTTAGGAAAACTAGCATTATATCATATACACACAGAAATGTAAAGTTAGGTTTAAAATAAAAGTGCGGTTTAACTTGAAGACATTGTGTCAGATATATATAACTACTATTACTACTATTACTACTACTAAAATGAAACAAACTTTATTTTTTAGAGTATAATCACACAACATTTCTTCCATGTTTTAATTTTAATAATAAATTCCCCTTTGTTTGCCAAAAAAAAAAAAAAAAGTTTGCTTAATTTTCAATAATTAAAAGATCATTTGAAATAAACATTTTAAATACACAACACAGAATTTCTGAGGGTAAAAAAAAAATGTCATTAGGCTATTTTAAGAATAGATTTGAATAAATTAAGTATGCTTTCAAATAATTAGACATGCTAAAACACAGAATTTGATGACAATAAAACATATGGTGAAAAAAAAAAAAAAAAAAAAAAAAAAAAAAACATTTCATAGGGCCCTAAACATGTCATTTTTGTTAAACCTTTGTTAAATTGATTTGAAATTGAAAAAGTTTTTAATACGTTTTTAATTAATTAGACCCACTCTTTGATTAATAACATTTAATTTAACCATTAAAAAGGAGTTGAGAAAAACTGAAACGGGAAAAAATGGAATCTAGGATAATTGAAATGGAAAAAACAGAATTGGAAAAAAATAAAACATAGGGCCCTACACATACATAAATATATATAAAGAGAAACAAAGAAAGAAAGAAGGAAAGATGTCAGTCATTATGATTTATATGCGGATGTCACTCCTGAAACTTGCAGCATGTACGCCACATTGGTCTTCTTAGCAGCATCAAAAACACCTTTTTTTATTTAAATTCGGAATGGAATATATATAGACAAGAAAGCACGCAAAGAGCGCTCTCTTAATTACTAAGCTGTCACTCATTTCAGTTTATCGCGATATCAGAAAATTCTGCTATAATCAGGCACAATTAATCTCTTATTTGTGACCCTGGACCACAAAACCAGTCAAAAGGGTCAATTTGTTGAAACTTTCCATTGATGTGTGGTCTTTTAGGACAGGACAATATTTGGCTGAGATAGAATTATTTAAAAAATTGAAATCTGAAGGTGCAAAAAAATCTATATATTGAGAAAATCGCCTTCAAAGTTGTCCAAATTAAGGCGAGCATAGATAGAAATTGCGATTGATTAGGCTGCAGAACTGGCGAAGATTTTCATGGCTGAACTTTGTATTGTTGTCAACATTTCAATTTATATAAAAATTGGTATTTAATTGTTTTTAGAGAACATGATATTTGCATGGTATTTGTGCAAGTAAGTTAACCGTTTCTGAAAGTTTGAGGTTTTCAGCTTTTCAGCTGTTATAAATGGGTCAATGTGGTTTGGAAATGACGTAGTATGTTATAAAACTATATATATATATATATATTAAAAAAACCTTCAAACAGAGCACAATGATATAAACAGCTTTGGGAAACTGTTGTAAAAAGCACACTGAAGTTTATCAAGAAATTCCTGTTCCTGTCTCTTTTTTTTTAAAATGTGGGTTTAAAGTGTAAATGATCAACAGAAACCTTTGCTGGCATGACGGGCATGGTTTCTGAGTGATGGTGCACATAGCGCCGTACGTGATTGGTTAGTGACACAGGTTTTATAGTTGAAGCTCTCAAGCACATCAAGAACTTCATATGAAACCACAACTGTTTGAGTGCAACAGCCTGCAACTCTACCCCGATGCACAAATGACTAAGTTTACACATAGTCCGCCCATTTTTTAAGGATTTACTAGACAAAGTAGCATCATTAAAATTTGGCTGCCACATTTGCTTTATATCCAATGCCTTCATCATCCAAGAAAGGATTCTTGACGAGCTTAGTTGCTTGTTTATTCATTACAATAGTTATGATTACTCTTTTTTGTGGTTTATATATGCAAACACTTAAATTACAATTTACAGAATATGATTCTAAAGTGCAAAGTTTTGTCTGCTGTATTTAGGGTCATCCAGAGCATATACACCAGCTCTGGGGCAAAGGTGAAGAGCTGGCATGCACAATAAAGGTAGAATGACTTCAGGTGACAGAATTCATTAACTTTTATTACTTCTAGTACCATTCCAGTTGTTTTGTGTGAACAGGTTATATCTATATTGTGTCATCAATTAGGCCTATATTGCTCAAGTTCTACAGACTAAAGTCTCTCAAGGAAGCATTTTAAACTTTTTTTAGAGTTGTGAAATATAAGCTTGACACGTTGTGAAAATAAAAAGCAGCAGTAAATGTAATCATTTCTCATCAGTCTCATTAAGATTAAGGCTTTCTGTCCTTCGGTGCACAAACACGATGAGTAGATTTGACTGTGGGCATCTATTACAATTCTTTTTTAGATAGGACAAATAAACAACTCTCAGGACCTTGAGTAGTGTTGGGGATGTCTGTTAAAGTTCATATCATAAAAAAGTCCACTTTGGCAGACATTGTACGAACTATAAATTACAACTCCATGTCAACTAACAGTCATTAGAGTAGTAGTAGACTGTCTGTTTAATATCTGCTAACACATATTCCACTGACTATAAGTAACTTTGTGTCAACTAAGTACACAACTAATTCTATTAAACCTTACCTAACAGTCTACTAATACTCTAATAGTATTTAGTTAACATGTAGTTGTAAAGTCACTTATAGTCAACTGAATTTCTAAAGGTTTTCCGTTAAAATAAAGTGTAAACAAAAAGTTAATTTGGAATCCTTTGAGAATTATCCGGCAAATACAATTCTTGAGATGTTTTTTACATAAAATATTGGAATATTGAATATTGTGATATGATGTTATACATGTGTTTTATATTTAAATTAATATAACATGTCATAGACAGCAACCCTAAATGTAGTCATAAATTGAAAATGTAATTTGTCCCTCTTACCTGTTCAGCTCTGAAAATGCCATTATAATGGTAGGGTAGGGTCAGGTAAAACACCCCCCTACTGTTTTTCCCCAAAAAACACAAGGTAAAATCAAGACACATTTTGAGAGTGATGTAGAAGTTTTCACCATGAAGCTTACAATGGTGATATACCGGAGAGAAAATAGATTTCACAGTAAATGATCTAATTTTCAGCGGTTAGAAAAAAAGTGTTTTAAAGTTTGTTGTTTTGTAGTACATCACAGTTACAGTCATGGCCAAAAATATCAGCACCCTTGCAATTCTGTCAGAAAATGCAACCCTTCTCTCAGAAAACTGTTGCAGTTGCGAATGTTTTGGTACTCACATGTTTATTTATTTATTTATTTATTTACTTATATTTTGCATTGGAACAACACACAAAAAAAACAGAGAAAAAAAAGTCAAATCTGATACAATTCCACACAGAACCCAAAAAATGCACTGGACAAAATTATTGGCACCCTTAACTTTATATTTGGTAGCACCCCCTTTGGAAGTGAAATCATTTGCTTCCTGTAACCATGAATGAGTTTCTTACACCCTTCTACTGGAATTTTGGACCACTCTTCTTTTGCAAACTGCTCCAGGTCATTTAGATTTAAAGATTGCCTTCTCCCATCTGTTGTTCTGAGATCTCTCCATAGGTGTTCTATGGGATTCAGATCTGCACTCATTGCTGGCTATTTCAGAACTCTCCAGCGCTTTGTTTGAAACCATTTCTGAGTGCTTTTTGAAGTGTGTTTCAGGTCATTGTCCTGCTGGAAGACCCATGACCTCTGGTGGGGATGCAGCTTTCTGACACTGGCCACTACTTTGCGCCCCAAATCAGATTTCATGATACCGTTCACACAGTCAAGGCATCCAGTGCCAGAAGCAGCAAAGCAACCCCAAAACATCTTTGAACCTCCACCATGTTTGACTGTAGGGACTGTGCTCTTTTCTTTGAAGGCCTCATTTATTTTTCTTTAAACAGCGCCATGATGTCCTTTACCAAAAAGCTCTACTTTTGTCTCATCTGTCCACAATACATTCTCCTACAAGGATTGTGGTTTTGTCACAAGTTTTGGCAAACTCCAGTCTTGCTTTTTTTTTTTATGCCTTTGTGTCAGCAGTGGTGTCCTCCTGTGTCTCCTACCATAGTGTCCCTTTTCAACGGATTGTATGAGCTGACACTCTTGTACCCTGTGTCTGGAGATCAGCTTGAATTTGCTTGGAAGTTAATTTGGGTTCTTTATCTACCATTCGAAGAATCCATTGTAATTTTTCATTAATTTTGCTCTTCCAACCACGTCTAGGGAGGTTGGCTACAGTGCCATGGGCTGTAAACCTCTTGATGATATTGTGCACAATGGACACAGGAATATTAAGATCTCTGGAGATGGACTTGGATGGACTTTGCTGTATAATTTACATTCTTACGATTTAAAAATAAATATTTTTCTTAGAAAAACGCATTGATTCGCTACAGGAGGCCTTTATTAACCCCCCGAGAATGAAGTTGTATACACCTAGGATGCATGGAGGGTGAGTAAATAATACGCTACAGTAGTGTTGGGTCCTATTATCAGCCTGCGAGATCACCAGTACATGATATTATTGTGCTAATGCATTTAATTATTTACATGCTTAATCTCATTGCCCGAAACCAGTTCCAGCATAAGGCTAAAAGCAGCCTAACATTATCAAAGAACATCATCACTGATCAGCCTAGCCTATTCTAGTGCAAGTTTATGCATTTACGCGGCAACTGGAGTAGATTGCGACTTCGGCATGTGTTTCGACCCCCTGTACTGCACACGTCTGCGGCGCGTTACTGCTCTGAAGCGGCCAATCTAGTCAAAGCTTGTGTTTATACCCGCCGCACTGCGGCTCGTTGAAGCTGCTCTCCGTGCTGCATCGCTAAAGTTAGGCTAATCCCCCACCTCATCCCTACACCTCCCCAACAATTTGAATTTCATTGGGCGGGATAATTTTTAATTTAATGATATTCTAATTGGCCGCGTTGTGACATCATTGCATGTGGAAAACAAACGTTGTAGTAAAGGTGCTCAGGGCTTGCCAGGTTGTTCCAGGGTGTTAAGTACACACTTTTTGTTGTGGTTCCCCTGATAAATTTGCATTCCAGGGGCTAAATATGGCGTTATTGGGGTTGCTTCAATCCCAACATCAAAAACAACCACTGACTTGGCATAACAGATGGTAGCACTCGCTCTCTGTGCTGATTACAACAGGCTTGGCCAGCTGACCACTCAGAGCAGAGTAGGCTTATGGAAGTGAGGGCACTTTAAAAAAACATGTGAGCTGCTCTTTACAATCAGCAATACAATCAGACAATAACCATTCATTATGCTCTAGGTTAAATCAGGCTAAAAAAACAGTATTTTTAGACTGGTCTGGTTCTAGAGTAAGCAAATGATTGAAAGCCTTGAGCAGATTGTCAAACTTAACTGTATAATGGATTGTTGTGGACCGTAATCTTATGTATGGTATAAAAACATACCATACATATTATATATTCCCATTATTAATGAGATACATTCTATTAATTATTCAGAATTTTATTTGGCAGCAGCCAATAGCCCTTAACTGAATTATCTAATGCACTGATATTCATAATTTTTCATAAATTCCCACACACAGTTCCTTTCCTAAGATTAAAATTTGTTACCAGTTAATAAAAGTCAACGTTCAACATTCATCTCAGCCCTTGCTAGAAGCTTCTCACATGAGAGATATATTCTTTCTTTAAGGAAAGGCAGGCTTGATTGACACCTTACTACAAAGCTGACATGCCTGATCAGGGTGTAGTCCCTCATTTAGTCAAATCTCATTTACGTTGATTCCCTGTACATGCAACGTTAACCTGATGGGTAACATGAAGCTGATCTAACAAGAACTGTATCAAAAGAAGCTGGTTTGGTTTTGTGGTCTTCACAAAGACTTATAAACTGTGGTAAGCTGTTATGTCTTTTGACCCACCCAGTGCATCATTAAAAAAAGAAAAGTCTCTGTCAGCCACAAAACTAAAAGCGTATTGAAGCACATAGCAGGGTTTTACAACAATAATATGCGCGGAGGGACGTCTGTAGACACCAAGACAACACAAACAGAGACGTGAAGGCGAGGGTGTGACGCTGCGTTTCATTCAAACTGAGCTGGACCTGTTTTTATCTTTAAATCATGTGTCTTTTATACCCAGTGTCCTGTGTGCCTCAGCCCTCATTTGACAGGTGTCCTGAAGGGGGAGTGTTCACAGCAAGACCTGATTTTCAGGATATCAGATGCCTTTAATTACGTTGCAGTTGCGCGAGTATATTATTTGCTGTGCTTCATTCGTGCGGTTTGTGTGGGTTATTCAGTGCGCAGTGGGATTGATGAATTCTCCTGCTAGCGGTTTGACTGCGCTTTTGTACACAAACCTGCTAAAAGCATTTGCACAATTTTTTCCTTCCTCACAAATGTGCTTGGCACGATTCGCTGCCTTCCGAACAAGCACCAAACAAGCCATTTCATTCGTGGCTAAAGGAAAGGCTGGAAGAGATTATGTCATACAGGAAGAGCTCTCAGAAAATGCTACCTTAAAAAGAGCTTTTCTGCACATCTCAACAATGCAGGCAGGAATTTTAACGCCGCCCCAATCCCTGAGGGCTTGTTTCACACAACAGAAGAGCACTGTACAGCCTCGACCTTTGGCTATTTGGACACCTGAGAGACTTTCTATTTATTTCTATATTTTATAGATTTTCTGTAACAATATTCAAACTACCTTAGAAATAAAATGAATTCACTTGAGAAGCAAAATTTTGCTGTACATTAGGGATAGTTTTCAATGTATCTTATATTATTAAGTTTATTGTCGGGAAGAGATCTCTGTCTCTTTGAAGTAAAAGCTTTCCTAAAATGTTATTAGATTTATGTTCCATTCATTGTCAGTAACAACGTGAAGTGCATTAAACATTAGATTATTAAGGTTTTCTAGACTGCGGGTTGAATTTAATGAAAAGCTAATGATTAATCAAGTCCTGAAAATGTCAAATTAAACTAAATCGTTTAAAAATAGCATCAATCAAAATAAAAGATTTACTAAAAAAATAAATAATTGTTTACCTGCATACCACGTGACCATTAACCAACAAAGACGCAGTGAACATGCAAATCTGATACTTTATTATTAAAATATTTATTTTAAAATCTGTTTTTTTTTGTGCATTTTAATGTTTGAAAGACAAACAAAAAAAAGAAAGAAAGAAAAAAGAAAAGAAAAGAAAAAGAAATCACAGTAATGCAAGTTTATATAACCCATTGAGTGATAATTCAATTAATTAAAAATAATAAATAAATAAATAAAAAAAATCAATGTGGTTATCAGTAGTTGATGCAGTGTTGAAACACTTCTTAAACCTGAATTGATTTTTGTAAATCTAATGGTCAAATGCTGTATGGCCAACTGACTAGTGACTTGTATTTGAGTGAATGTCCACAAACCTGGGATACTTTCTAAATGTATATAAGCAGTATAAGCTATTTTAGAAAGGAACATTTAAATATTTAAAAAGAGGAAATAGGGAGAATCAATAAATGATGAATCATTCAGTGCTACTATGTGAATAATATGGTATCATGTCATCAATAAGAAAGTAACTGCAGTCTGATTACGAGCATTTTAAAATGTAATTTAATCTACTTAACTTTTGGAATCTGATTATGTAATCCAGATTACATGTAATCAGTTACTACCCAGCTCTGCTTCAAAATCATATTTTAAATAATTTCTGTATAAATACATAAAAATAATAATAAAATAAAACAATAATCCTAATGACATATGCTTGAAACTTCTATATATTGATGCTGCATGTATACGCTGGTGTGTGCATCTCATACAGTAACAGTGGTTATTTGTGTGGTGCGTGGAGAGCTGCACACATTTAGCATGGGCAGCGTCCCTGTGAGGAACAATGTGTGCCTTCAGCACGGGAAACACCCGCTGCTCACTACCGAGAGCACTCAGGGTTGGCCTTATATGGAGCTAAAGACAACGTCTGGCCTGATTGGCTCCTTGACATCTAAACCAGAACGTGTGGATGTGCAGCGGCAAATGACCTGAGCACACCTGTTAAGGCATGTAAATCAAAAAGGACAACACAATGAGAAAGGATTGTTTCAGTTGTGTAATCCTAATCATTTACCTACTCTGACAGACATTACAAGACGAAAACAGGGAAAAATTAGGGATGCCTTTGAATGCAGGCAAAAGAACAATAAAAATGTCATGATTACTAAATAAAACAGAAGTTCTGCCCATATTCATGATGTGGGTGGTACATCTTATATTTTCATCTTATTTTTTTTCTTATATCCTGTTTACATATGTTTTCTCTTTATCATGTTATGACAGCGGTTAAAACTAAGCTAATTTGGTTGAATGTACATTAGGAATTATGGTTGGTGAAAATAGAAAAAAAAAAAAAAAAAAAAAATCAGAGAGGTCGTTTGCTATTCCATGACTCATCGTTTCTTAATCGTTATTCAATATGGAAATGTTTAGAGAGACAGCACTGACCCCTGCTGGACAGACAATGAAAATATCATTAAAAAACATTTAAATCGAATGCATTTTTGCAAATCCAGAGGGACTTGCAAAAATGTTTTAGACTCACATGAGGCGATCAGCAGATGTGCTAGAAAATAAGCGCTACTACTATGTGAAACAGTAAACACTACATAATATACTAATAGCATGCATAAAAATAGTAATCTTAAGGATTATGTGTGTAGATTAACACAGATCTCCGAGGTAAAAAAAAAAAAACGTAAAAACGCAGTTATTTTGCATTTAAATGACTTTCATGTATAAATGCAGTAAAAGCTGGAAGGTATAATTTCTTACATTCTTTTTAAGAAACACTTTATATTAGACAAATTTTGTAATCAAAACATAAAATCTCACAGGAAAATTCTTTTGGAATGCAAAAATTTCTGATATTAATTGGAAAACGACCTGGTCAAATCCTTATAAATTTTGTATTTTGAATAAAGTTAAAGAGGTGCATTTCAAAATACTTAACAAAATTTACCCATGTAAATTAGCTCTTTCTAAATTCATGGACACTGACAATACTTGTAGTTTCTGTAATGCACATGAGGAAGATTTGTGTCATTTGTTTTATGATTGTGATTTGTCTCTTAGATTTTGGTCTGATGTTAGTGCCTTTCTATTTCTGCGAAGAAATGTCAACTATATGCTTTCTTTAAAAGACGTGATTTGTACTTATTCACACAAAAGTAGAATGATTGAGTATGTTGTTAACTTTTACATTTTACAAGGTAAATATTATATTCATGAACAGAAATTTGCGAAATGGATACGAAAGTGTAATTTATTTTTATGAGAAATGGAGATTTTGAAAAAGTCTCTAATGCAAACTTATAATAAAAAGAATGTCATATTGTTAGATTTCATGGAGAAATTCTGTTCTGATATAGCTCCCCCGCTGCAACTGTTGAATATGTCCTAAGGAAAAAGGAAGAAAATCTTAACTATTGTTTAGTTGTTTCAATGGTTTTTGTTTTATGTTTATATATATATATATATATAGTTTATTTGTTTATTTTATTTTATCTTTTATTTATTTTTTTGTAATGTTCAATCTTTTTGCTTGAATAAAAAAAAAAAAAAAAAAAAAAAAAAAAGTTGTTCATGTCTATCTTCAGTCAGGAATGTTCTCCATATTTGAACTTTGAGTTTGAACGTCCAAAATGCAGTTTAAATGCAGCTTCAAATGCCTTAAAATAGTAATTTTTGAAACAATTTGACCTCAAATGCTCGTCTTGTATCGTCTCTGCGATGCGCATGCGTAGTCTGTGTAATCCGGGTCAATACAGTTAGGGTATGTTGAAAAACTCCCGTCTCGTTTTCTACCTTTACGTCAAAATCTACATCGCTGTTTTACCTTTTTTTTATATATATATATAAAGGGCGTTTGATCTTCTTTGCATGGTCAGTACATCTGCAGCGATATAGGATGATTTTAAAGCTGGGGAAGAAAACGAGAAACCGGAAAAAACTTTGAGTTCACACAGGACAAATGTTTGAGGTTAAAAAGTATATGAATTGCCAGTTTGTTTCAAAAATGACAGATCATTTCGCTAGATAAGACCCTTATTCCTCGGCTTGGATTGGTCAGAGCCATTGCTGCATTTAAACTGCACTTTGGAAGTTCAAACTTGGGGGCACCATTGAAGTCCACTATATGGAGAAAAATCTGAATGTTTTTCCTCAAGAAACATAATTTCTTATCGACTGAAGAAAGACATGAACATCTTGGACGGCAAGGGGGTGAGTACATTTTTTTATTCATAAATAATTATTTATTTATTTATTTTATCTTTAACTTTGTTAGTCTGATCACGCATGAACATACAAAGGAAATGGACGATCAAGTTGAGATTATTGCATTGTGTGATACACTTTTCCACTGGGCTGTGTTGGCAGTGTGGCATGTATCAGGTCTCAGAGATTGTTCACAATAAACTTAATGAAGCTGAGTAGTACAGCAGATATTATTAGATACAGAATACTGCAGAATTAGTAGGCAGCATGATGCGTTGTTCTAGACATAGCTATAAATCAATAATTACTTATTACAATAATTACCTAGTGCACCTAATATTATTATACTGTATCGCTTTGAAGGCTCCAACTGAATGACTCAGAGCAGAATGAGAAGACTGAACTGGAAGAGCAGTCAAAAGAAATACAACGCAGTGAGCAATCAAGGCACTTTTAATGGCAGAAATCATCACCTGAGGCAGGACAACAGCAAACATTCCACATTTAGGACACTTTCATTCACCCTGAGCTTTCCATCCATCTCATATCGAACTACCTCAGAAGCTACACCCACTGTGATTTGACTTTGGACACTTGATATGCACATTTATGAGGTAGAATTGAAAACACCTTGCTCGCTTTTGTGCGTCTTCCAAATCTACGCATTTTAACCGAACCAAATTCAATATAAAACTGTACATCTGATTAGCTATAAAACCTCATTAGCAAGTGATGCCAGACAGTGTATCCACTTCAGTTTATCCTCTGTGTAACCGACACCACGTTTCCTCACACTAGACCACTCAGGGAGAGAAATCAAAAATTAAACTTTCATGAAAGACCTTTAAAATGCAGTCTGGGATTTATATAAAAAAGCAAAAAGGCACATACAGGTTCAAGCAGAACTTTACCAAATCAATCTCTCATTTTAAACATTAAGGCACTTTGCGCATTAATATTTGCCAGGGCTCCTCCAAAGGACTTCATTTAACCAAACAGGAAGCTGCACAAAGAAGAAAAGACATTTATGTCAGTAAATAAATTCAGCTCATCATTCATATAACATCTTAAATTATCATTCACAAATGTGCAATTCACAGTATTTTGTTTTTAATCAAGTCTCTTATGCTCACCAAGTCTGCATTTGTTTGATCAAAAATAGTAGTAAAATGTAATTGATTGCTGATCAAAGCTGAATTATCAGCATCATCACTAAAGCCTTCAGTGTCACATGATCCTTCAGAAATCATTTTAATATGCCAAATTGTTGCTCAAGAAACATTTCTGATCATTATTAATGTTAAAAACAGTTGTGCTGCTGAATATTTTTGTGGAAACCATGATACGTTTTATTTTTCAAAATGTTTGATAAATAGAATGTTTATCTAACCACATTTATTTGCAAGAGAAATCCTTTGTATCATTAAAAATGTATTTAGCGTCACTTTTGGTCAATTTAATGCAATCTTTTTTAATAAAACAATAAAAAAAAAAAATATAAAAAAAAAAACATACAGATCCCAAAGTTTGAATAATACATTTGTTGCACCGTAATCAGGTCAAGGTCAATAATTAAATACATGTAAATTTGTGAGATGTATGTGACATGGAAATCAGATTTCTTTTCCACTGAAAGTCGACATGCTCTTTAGTTCTTAAATCATGCCGAGAATAATAAATATTAGTGACATTAGATTTAGCTCCAGTGCTAATTTTGCAATATTGCATTACAGTGCTCTCAGACTTTTGCATTGATATTTACAGCAGTTTCTTAGACAGCAGTCTAATGATCTCACCTGTAAGGATATCCGTGATATTTGGCCCTAAAGATGGACAGCAACCAACTGAAGAACAGCACCACCAGCCCGATTCCTGCTACACACATGACTGCAGAGAAAACAAGACAACAATTAAACCCGTTCTGACTTCAAGCGTTTATAACCTCTAGAGCACAGGCCGTGCCACAGCATACTTTTCCTCTTCCCGATGTCCAGGTCAGAGGTCGCAGCCTCATGAAGCAGCACCATTCCTAAAGTCACCGCAGCATCTGAACCACAGTTCAGGAACAAGTTTATGACTGACAACTAGACATAAAACCACAGCCAATCACAACATATATCATGCTTAATACACAGCTATGTCTACAGATACACTATATTTCAAAAGTGTGGGGTCAGCACGATTGTTTTGTTGTTTTAAGAGAAATTAAACCTTTTATTCAGCAAATAACTGCAATTATGTAGTGAAGGATACTGAAGAGGAGCACAATGTGAGTCTCTGCCACAAACTGAGCCTGACTGCTGCCGTGGATGTAACTCTGAAATGAGAAAGATGTTACGGTGGATTGTCATTTGAAATAAGACCTGAACAAACGAAAACTTAAAAGGATCATGACATGACAAATCTAATTTTCAGTGCAGTGAGGCAATGCAGTGGCATTATTCAATCATAACAGTGGCAGTTTGTCCACCTTTTTCTTCAACACGGAAGTAAGCCTATGGGCAAAACTTCCGGTTCATTAGCCGCTATAGGGAAATAACTAGAAGAATAACAAAGTGCAGTACACGGTAAAACTGTTCGCACTTCAAACCAGTGTCTTCGTAATTAAGATACTACACTAAAATAATATGGTAAGACACACCAATTTGCAATATCAACCAGCGAAATGAGCTATTTTGTACAGCTAAAAATAGCTGGACGCAGATGAGACCAGAAGCAAGACCCATAATATTTACAAATTGCTGCGTCTGCTCTTATGGGTAGAAGAAGGTGGATTGACAAGCTTTAAAGAAGACAAAACACAAAAACTGTGTGTGCTTGTTGTTAGAGAGTCTGAATGAGAGTGGAAAATGTTGTGCATGTGTACACTAACAGTCAGTAAGTTTTTGAACAGTAGGATTTTTAATGTGATTTAAAGAAGTCACTTCTGCTCACCAAGCTTGCATTTATCCAAAGATCCAAAGTACAGCAAAAACAGTAACATTTTGAAATATTTTTACTATTTAAAATAACTGTTTTCTGTGTGAATATATTTTAAAAAGGTAATTTATTCCTGTGATTTCAAAGCTGAATTTTTAGCATCATTACTCCAGTCACATAATTCTTCAGAAACAGGCACGGCGCCAGAATTTTTTCACTTTGAAGAGTTCCGCAAATCTGCGATCAAGCGCACACAATAGGCTAAAACTTGGCACAAAGCACCGGCAAAAGCAATTACCATGAATATGTTGAAAAAGAGATGAAATAAGGATATGTTTGAATTAATAATAAACTACTGGTTTCTGAGTCAGTGTCGCAAAGATAAAGTTGACGTTCCTGACACGTCATTTCCTCAGTGGAGTCGCCTTTAGAGAGAAATGCATCGTTGCTGATTACATAATGAAAGAGTTTTTGTTTTCGATTGCAATTATCTCGTTTTAAAGGTTTTAAGATGTTTCCAATGCAAGTGATCGCGCTGGCGCCTACATGTCGTGTAAAACGCGCTTTAGCTTCCACTCACCGCACAAACGATTGGATATGTGTCTAACAAAGCACATTTATATAGGTTAAACGTTTAAACTAACTGTTTAATATCTATAGTTTTATTTCAGGCAAGTCGTGATGATTTGAGAAGTCTAAATTGGTCAAGCATAAGTTATGATCATCTCACTGTTTGCCGCTGACGGCTTGGCCGTTACTTTAAAAATCAAAAACTTATATTTAACGAAAAAAATGCCCTAAACTTTTTTCTAAATGAACTTAAACAAAAAACAAAAAAAAACAAAATATAAATCACTTTGCCATTACATACAAATTTTTAATAACTGAAACAGTAAATCTGTTTTGGGAGAAGGGGGTTTTCGGAGCCTGAGAGTTCTGATAAGCTGCCAAGCTAGGGCCTAGATTTGAGGCCCATGCAGGGCTCGACACAAGACAACGACAAACAAAAAAAAAGACTTTTACACGCAAAGGTGAAAGACTTCACATGACGTGAATGTTACTGTGTGACAGATATGTGGAAACAGCACAGGACAGCACTCTTCCATCTCAACTGCTTGGGGGGGGATAAACCAGGGCTATTCAAAATTCTATTCAAAAGCCCCAGTGTAGCGCCGTCACTGTTCAGAAATCATTCCAATATTCTGATTTGCTGCTCAAAAATATTTAGGATTTTTATTATTTTGTTGAAAACAGCCCAGTAGAATTTGTTCAGGTTTCTTTGATAAACAGTGTCTATCTGAAACATAAATATTTTGTGACATTATAAATGTGTTTATCATCACTTTTAATCAATTTAAAGACATACCTTCTAAATAAAAGTTTTACATTCTATAACTCACAAAAAAAGAAGACTCCAAGCTTTTGAATGGTATAGTGTATAATGTTAGAAAAGCTTTTTATTTCAGATAAATGCTGATCTTTTGATCTTTCTATTCAAAAAATCCTTAAAAAAAAAAAAAAAAGAAAAAACTTAACTATTTTAAATATTGCTAATAAATAGTAGTAACAAATGTTTCTTGAACAGCAATACAGCATATTAGAATGATTTCTAAATGACACTGAAGACTGGAATAATGCTGAAAATTTAGCTTTGATCACAGGAATAAATTAGATTTTAAAATGTAGAAGAGACTTCTTTAAAAAAATATTAAAAAAATCTTACTGTTCAAAAACTTTAAACATCATTAACATTATAAGTTAAACTCATAGAACATTAAAAGAATAAAAAAAGGCATGTCATAACCTGTTTAAAGACCTCATGAAACTGAAGAATTCTGTGGCTTTTAGTCTATGCAAGATGTTATGCAACTTTATTTAAACACACATTTAAGATTTACAGTCTTTCGCTTTAAGGGAATTGGATCAGAAATACTGATGAATTAATTTTTGCCCAATTAAATGGTCTATAGAATGATTACAAAAGTGACAGGCAATTCTCAATATGAAATACATCAACATAGCAGAGTAAACTCGGATTATTAAGCCATTTCATGGGGTCTGTAAAGTATAAAACCAAACAAAAGTTATACAAAGACGCACAAAGTACAGGGTCTTACCACTTGGCCAGTGTTTGGGTTCTTGTGAGCGTATGGAGGTCCTCGGATGTGGTTCCACATTTGACCTGATGTCATGATCAAAACAAAACACTGGATGGAAAGAAAGGGAGAGAAATTTGTACAAATTTTTTATATATTCTGTAGAAATGATAAAAGCTTGCCTATGCGAAACTAGCATGTTGCTATGCAGTTTCTAATGTTCTCAGAATATTTGTTAATGCATTGCTATGCAGTTGCTAATTTAAATTAAAAAAAACAATGAAGCCCCCCAACACTTGGGTCTCTATTATATTCTATCATTTGCATCTGGCAGACAATTCCATTTCCGTTCTATTATTTAATAATAATAATTTCCATTTCCATAACATGCTTGCATCATATTTAATAAGCTTTAACTTAAAATAGAAACTAAATGAGATATTTAAGACCATTTTTTAAACATTCTCAAGCTAAATTTGTATTCTCTTGATTAAAATCTGGTAACACATTATTTTAAGGACCAATGCTCACTATTAACTAGTTACTTATTAGCATGCATATTACTAGCATATTGGCTGTTTATTAGTACTTACAAAGCAGATGTTACTGCCTTATTTTGCATGAGCATATTTTAAATGCCTTAATTCACATCTACCTAACTATACATAAGCAGTGAATTATAGGTTTATTGAGGCAAAAAAACTAGTTAATGGTAAGACTTGGTCCCCAAACTAAAGTGTGATCTAAAAACATTTACAAGGGTATCAATAGAAGAAAAATAATTTTCTCAGAAGAGCCATAATATTATAAAACACAAATTCCTACCAGTGCAGAGAAAGCCCAGACGTTCTTATTGAACAGGAACTCCAGGTTATTTCGGCGCAAGTAAGCCAGACTGCCGATGAACGCCAGCAACAAACCCAGCATCAGCGGCCCGGCGTAGTTAGGAGGCCTGATCACCCGGATCTGAAAGCGACCGATTTTTTTTAAGGACCGATGGGAGCGTTCAGTTCGTCAGATTCTGAATGTGTCTGCACTAGCCTTACATGGACATCCGTTCGGTCGGCCACCCATCGAGCCAGCTGTTCGGCCGCAAAGCCTCGGACCTGCAGTTCGTACGTGTCCGCTCGCTTCGGTTTGCCTTTGGCCGGGAAGTTGATGAATGTCGGAGCCGAGTTCATGTTGAGCTGTAGAGGACACGCGTGGAATTAAATAAGTATTAAGTAATAACATATCTACTAGCAGCTTGTGCCTAAAACCCTCTATTGGCATTAAAAACACAATTTTCTAAAAACACACAGTGAAAAATGCGTTATTTTTGTGGCTTATGCGTTTATAGGAGTTTCCCTTTCAGACACAAAGTTTATGGGAGAAAAGTTTTCTAAGGTTTGTGGTAGTCAATGACTACTACATTTGTATTGGTTAACTTCACTGGCTCCATTCAGTTTTAAATGGATAAAAATCGAGTCCTGCTCCCCATTTCTTTTTTCATTGACTATACTGTTTCACTTGGAAATATAATCACATTATAGAAGAAAAAAGGGTTGCAAATGCTTTTTATGTACATTTTGTGAAAACAAATGTGAAGCGGAGTATAAAGGTAAAATAAATTTAAGGTAGTTACCATCTGGAAAACATCTGAGCCTTCATCAAAATCCACCATTGCAAAGAAAATCCTGTTAGTAAATGCACTCGAATAACGCCAAGAGTTCGCAAGGATCTGGTACTCTTCATCTGCCTGTCTGAAAACAAAAGTAAAAAACAAAAAATGACATTATCCACATAAAATATCAAGTATTCATTCATCCATTCTCCAGATAATCTGTTTGTAGTTTGTAGGATTTTTAAATATCAAGTATATTCAACGCAAATAATTTAGGTTTCAATCTAAAGCGTGTCATTTTTGTGCAACAACAAATGAATGACTCATTTTGAATGGCTCATTTCTTGAACACTAACCATCTGCCATTGGTGGGAAAAAGCCTTGTGGGCTTACAATGGCTGCCACATCTACATATGGTGTACAGTGTCCCACCTGCCATTTTAGTTTTGTTATTAGACTTGTACTGCTTTGACTTCCTGATAGTAAAAACAGCATTATACCATGAAAGTGTGCACCATTATGGGATCATTTTTGTGCCAATAAGAATGAACGTAACTTTATAAAACTGAACGTAACTTTCCAAGAAACGATCAAAAATGCCACTGCAAAAGAAGAAAAACGCAATGAAAATGAAAAAATGAACTCAGTCGCACGAATTTAACATGCTCTTCAAATATGCTTCATTCTTTGTTAATGATTTTCAAAGAATCGTTTTCGCGAATCATGGATTCTGAATGCGTTGCCACAACTTTCGCTTACGCTTCGCAAATTTTCGTTTGCTGTTTTGGCACAAACCTCTCGTGGGGGCGGGCTTAACAGCGATCTACTCTGATTGGCTAATGAGCTTTTGACGGACAGTTGCTCTCTGAACTGGAAGCACGGACGGTGACGTCAGTGGCGCACATATTGGAAAGTTGTTGCAGTGTGCAATACGTCGTGCTTTGTTTATATTAAGTATTAATGTTATTAGTATTTCACCTACGGTCGTCTCTTAGTTTCTAAAGATGAGCTCCCAGGAAAGACACGGAGCAGCATCATCTTCCACCTCAGCTTGTCCCTCAGGGCAGCTTGAAGTAAGTTCGTGTTGCTAAAGTAACGTTAATCAATAACATCGATAAAAGTTTTATTCATGTACAGTGTGCAACAGTTCTGATAGTTTCTATAAACAAAGCACGACGTATTGCGCCACTGACGTCACCGTCCGTGCTTCCAGTTCAGAGAGCAACTGTCCATCAAAAGCTCATTAGCCAATCAGAGTAGATCGCTGTTAAGCCCGCCCCCACGAGAGGTTTGTGCCAAAACAGCAAACGAAAATTTGCGAAGCGTAAGCGAAAGTTGTGGCAACGCATTCAGAATCCATGATTCGCGAAAACGATTCTTTGAAAATCATTAACAAAGAATGAAGCATATTTGAAGAGCATGTTAAATTCGTGCGACTGAGTTCATTTTTTCATTTTCATTGTGTTTTTCTTCTTTTGCAGTGGCATATTTTTGATCGTTTATTGGAAAGTTACGTTCAGTTTTATAAAGTTACGTTCATTCTTATTGGCACAAAAATAATCCCATACACCATGAGGAAGTGCCATTTGGGACAGAGCCAGTGTTGATGGTTTAGACATTCCAACAAACAGAACAGTGTTTGATAGTGCCACAGTCTTACACTTTTCATGGAAATTAACCAATAAATGGATTAAGTTAATTTCGGATCATTTCGATTAATTCAGTGATGGCGACTGGCCCCTCCAAAATATACAGCGACTGAAAAATGACTATTATTAGTACAGCCGTATTTTATATTGTAACCTACACAACAGCAGTATTTTATTTTGTACTATTTATTTATTTCTATTTTTTTTTTTTTTTCAATTGTACTTTAACATTTAGTTTCCAAAACATCTGACATTATTGTTGAAGATTTGTTTAATATTTCTATTACATTTTGTTTCAGATTTTTTACATTTTACTACCAATAACAACTGCTAGACAGTAGAGTAAGGTGTTTGTGCATTGAGTTGCAGTGTCTCTTACTTGCAGACTCCACACTGTCTCTGAGGCTGCAGTGCTGTGAACATGATGATGACGGAGTAGTTTCGTGGAGGGGCTCGGATCAACCTCCGGAACTTCTCTCCGTTCAGCCTGATCACTGCACGCTTACTGGCCCACTCCATCATCTGACTGACCTTCTCTGACAGCAGGGTCTAAAAACAAACATATCACCCATTCATTCAGATCATGCTTTTATTCAAAGAAACAGCACATTTATCACTGGTTCAGACCTTATGCAGTAACCACAAGTTTTCGTCCTATATTACATACACACCAGCAAAAAATAGTATTATTAAGTTAGTCAATAATTCAGGTGCAGTGAGGTCAGTTGTACAGCAGGAAGCTTAGCTTAGTTTGCATACAGGGCCAAGTGTGTCAGCTCGTAAAACGCGAGTACAACCGTGATCAATAATTCAATTAAGTAATTCAATAGATGGATCACAGTGTTCTAAGAAATGCAAAAAGTAATCTGTCATTTAATCCCTTGTGGTTTTGAGACAGAGCGAAGCTATGAGAACCATAAAATCATTTGAGTAAGCAGTGAGCTCATGTATATGAGGGATAAAAACCATTTTATAAAAACCCAACAAACATCCACTGACCTCCTTCTTTTTCTGTCCATCTGATGGCGTGCTGTATAAACTAACAGCGAGGAAAACAACTATCAAAAGTTTATAAAACATTTCTGAAGCTGCCATTGCGCCCACGACAGTCCTGCAGGAACTCCTGTCCGCTTCCTATTGGTGGAGCTCAGCGATGCGGAAGGGTACGTGTCTGGGGAGCAATTGCAAAATAAAAGTCTCAAGCGACAAACCAAAAGCTGGAAAATGCGTTAGTATTTTCAAAATAAAAGCTTCAAGCTGTCCCTGACTGTTTTCTTAAGAAAAAAAAAAATCTCAAACCGATCGTTTGTATGTAAAGCGGAGTAAAGAGTATAGAGTTGTTATATAATAATAATAATAATAATAATAATAATAATAATAATAATAATAATAATAAAACATACATTCTCGGAAATATGCAACATAGAAAATAAATATATAATTTATTAATGCTGGTGTTGCGGTGTCCACTTTCTGTGTCGTGTACTTTATTTTATTTTTTTAAGATGATTATCAGTTTTGTATTTGCTGTTGATAGCAAAGTGTGTAGAACAGTGTGTCTTTTATCTACTTCCTCCTAGGTGCCCAGAACGATACACCAACATGTTTAATGTTTTATTAAATATTATAAATAATTTACTTACAGTTAAAGCTTGCGGATACAACTGACTGTACAGTCAAAAGACACAATTATATTATGAAAACAAAGCCTAGGTTCATATGCAGAAGAAAGAAGAATCACATTAGGGATGTCTTTAAACATGTATCATTTTTCTTAGAAGTTTAAATGTGTTTAAAAATTAAATAAAAATTGAAATATCAAATTAGTTAAAAAATGAAATAGAAATTGTGTATATTCAAACACTCCGACATCCCGAGATGCACTGACGCGCGCGAGCGTGTGTGCTAAACATCCGGCGCGCGCCGCCGCTGCTGTGAGTGAGTGTGTGTGGAGGAAGATGGCGGCGCTGATCCTCCCGTCTGACTGGATAAAAAACTGGGACAAATCCGGCAAAAATGAGTTGTGAGTAAGAGTTCAGTAATTAGGTGGGAAGTGGGGATGAACATAAAGTCATATACATTTTATTCGGGCGGTATCGCCGCGGGTGATTGTCGAAATCACAAATCATGTTCTCCTCATTGTGAATGTCCACAGCTAGTGCGCGTTAAAGATTCATTACTTAAAGTTCACCAAAATAACTAATAAACCTAAATATATCACTAACCAAATAAGGAATATAAAGTCTATAGTTTCTACACGTGGATATGTAAGGCACTTTATCGGGCACTTTAGTAATTTTCATGAATGTAACGTCAGTGTGCTAATAGTTAGCTGGCTTAGCATTAGCATGTATCTTCTTATCAGTGTGTTACATAGTATTTAATGTGTGTTACATCCTGGTAAACATGATCTCATACGCCCCGAGCGGACCTGAAGTCAATATTATAGGATGTTAGGAGGTTGTGTGCAGTGTACTGTGTGGACGTAACTGTGCTAAAGAGTTGAAGCTCACTTTCATAAGCGCTCCGTTAGATTAAGATATGAGATGTTGGTTGAGTCTCAGACGTGGTGATCTGCCCTACCTAGACAGCATTTATGAGCAGCACAGCTTTAAAATCTACTGAGCGGGCTAACTGTTGTCACCCAGCGAGCTGCCTACTTAGACTGCATTTTAGTGATCATAGTGCAGCAGAGTGTCAAGACCATGTGAGCTGCTCATGCACACAGCTTTTTGAGCGCTTGTGATGAAGTGGGATGCTAGTGCATCCTAAGCCTAGTGGTTTTCTTCTCTAGTCTTGTCACATGCAATGCTGTCTTGTTAGGTAGCTTACTAGGATTTGAGCACTGCCTGATTTGTATTTACATGCACCTTTTGCAGGTAGTTTGATCCATGTGGGTGTTTGTGAGACGGATGAGACAAATGGCACTTGTTTGCAGTATTTAGCTGATATTGAACTTAACCTGTACAAATGTGTTAAAGTTGTTCAGCATCATGTGATTGTGGTGCTGGATAACAGACTGCCCTTGTATGATAAAAACACGTTTTAAATGTGTCATAAGGGGTGTATGGGATCAATAGTTTAACCCAGCATAATGTAGAATTATGTCTAAAAATGATTATACCTTTTTCACTGGTAATCCAGTGCAAATGACTTTATCATTTTTTTTTTTTTTTTTTTTTTTGCTTATGTGATTATTTATAACTGAAATTATTATTATTTTTTTGCCTGTTCACTTATTTGCCTTTTCTGTTTCTAGTTTACAGTTTTTCCAGGACCTTGCAGGGAAACCCAGCAGTCATGAGTTTGTTAAAGGTGAGTTCAAATTATAATTTTTAATTTTAGGGCTTGTGACAGTGGCTATTATTATTATTAATTTTTATTTATTTTTTTTTTTTTGCATATATGATTATTTTTCCAAATTGTAATTTAAATTGATTTTTATTGTAAATAAAAATTTGAAATTGTATTTAAATGTAAACAGTATACATGGAAAACAATACAAATGAAAGGAAATTTCATAAGTAAGCCAATTTTAATATTTCACAATGAAGATAAATCATATACCCTCTTTGCGTGTTAAGAGAGTTGTGGTATGCTGTTCTGCTCATAAGCATAAATAACCCTTGCACAATATTCAAGATGTTAGTAGCTTTAACAAAATTAGAGGATGTTATTGCAGACCCTTACATTAAGTCATACGAGATCAAAAATATTCGTTAACCGTTTTTTTGTATTCTCAACAATGCTGGCTAATCATTTTAGCCCTAATGAATGTAAGTGTTTATAATGTAGGGTAAATGTTCTAGTACCTGTCACGTGTCCGCTACAGATGTTTCAGTTCACTGTGTTCAGCGTCTGACGGCTGCTTGTAACAACATTTAACATCTTTACCTTGACACTTTCATCCCAATTCACACGTCTGGGGAGGCAATTCCCACAGTGACAGCCAGTGTCATGAGGTGACGTGTGAAGAGTTTCCCTGTCGCTGCTTAGATGAGTCTAAACTGCATCAGCAAATGTCTGGATGTTCATGAATATTTGCCCTTATTTGAGCTGAAATTGGTGTGTTTGAGGTACACACAGTGCACTTGTGGATAATAGATTGGTTGTTGAATGGCTGTTATTGTGAACACAGGAAAAAAAGGCTTTTATAAAAGATTTATTTGCTTTTTTTAAATGTTTATTTTATATAGTTCATTAATTTACATTTTTGATTTTTCACTTGTTTCCTGCCATGAATATAACTGTGGTAGCTGGCATGGCACTGCCTTATAAACAATTAACCGATCATCCATTATTCTGTGCACAAGATTTCACGCCCCAGTGTTCATTACTTTTTATGTGTTCAGGGCCCAACAATAAAGAATTATTTATTTTTGTCCTGCAGACAAAGTTTCAAGTTTTACTTTTTTTTTATATTTATAAAACGGTCACTGGGAAATGTTAATGCAAGACTTATTGATTTATTATCATGGATTCTAAAGGATGAAATGTTAATGAGTCATTCTTGCAATTTAAAAAACAACAAACAAACAGTAACAAAAAAAATAGATTACATAACCTTGGAGACAGATTTAATCTACTGGATTCACAACAACAATGCATTACAAGAAAAAAAAATTACAAGCATGTGAATAACTGACAAAGGAATGTAAGCACTGGCCCTTATAGAAAAAGGGGCGTTCTGTCAACTGCCCAAAACATTCTCTGCCTGGTCCTGGGTCATTTTTATAGGTAAGCCTTAGTAGCTTTCTTGACAGGGTTGTGGTGAGAAGCCCCGTTTAATATTGTGCAGGTGTTATCAGCATGCCTGTAGGAAGTGAAAGCTGTTATTGAGTCTGCTGTGTTTGTTTTGTCTTGCAGATCTGCAGACAGCCTTGTATGAGCTCTGCTGGCATGTTATCCAGGGCAATCTGAAGGTGGATGTGGCTGCCAGTCTCCTGACAGATGTTATGGTGAGTCCTGATCCTGTCTCATAATGTTCAACCCCTGCCTCACCTGTTAGGATTGACTGCCTGTATTTTTACACATGTAAAGACCATTATGTTAGGGGAAAAATAAAAGTAAACATTTACTGTTCTCTGTGTTGTTTGTTTTAATTACATACTTTGTTTACTAGTGATAGCTTTAATAGCTCTTAGTTAATCGCAATAGTTGACTGTAGAATGAACATTCTGTCATCATTTACTCACCATTGTATGTCATATGAAACCTTCATGATTCCTTGTGTGGAACACAATAATGTAAACGCATTCTGGCCACTTTTCAGGACTCTCAAGCTCCAAAATGGCAAAAAAGCATTATTAGTGTAATCCAGGGTTTCCCAAACTGTGGTTCATGAACCCCTAGCAGTTTTGTGAGTGAATGTTAGTCAATGAACAGCTAATTAAATACAATTTAACATTATAATGTGTGTGCACTTTGTGTTAGAGTAAAGAGCGTCACTGTGTTTTACACACATGCAACTTATTATATTGTGTTTTCCGAGCGGATGATTTACAGTTGTGCTGCTGATCACAAACTACATCTTGTACAATCATCTTAACATGCATTTGGGAATGCAATGTGTGCAAAGTTCACTTCATATACATTCATATTTACATTTGCCTAATTTCCAGCATTTCACTAATATCCACCTTTTTCTGAACGCGGAAGTCTCGCCCCGCTGGAACAGTGTTGTTTTTTATGTCTCCAGTCTCTGGTGTTTCTAGTCAAATTAACATTTTCTAAGCCGATAAGGTTACACCTGTGCACAGTTTTATATTTAGTTACATTGCAAGTTTCAGTTTAGTTGACTTTTTTTTTTTTTAATATTCTGTTTTAATGGATTTCTATGGAAAATACACGAAAGCATCCAAATGGAAGTTAGAATCCATCATAGCGCCGCTCAACGGTTACTCAGGAAAAAGGTTTGATTTGGTGGTGATTCCAGCAAAAATAAATATAAAAAAAGTAAAAAGCTTGAGGGTTTGATATGCTAAAAGCTTGATGGGTTTAATGTTTGAAAGTGAAGATTTTAAGACGCAAGTATTGGTATTGTTACTTGTAGTGTTATTTGGTTCTTTAAAGAATGAACCCAAGTTTCAGACCCCTTAAAAGTAACCATCAGTGTTCCATCAGTTGAGTCTGTGTTCTTCATGTCTCAACAGGGGCACTACGAGATTTTCATATAAAATCAAATGCAGTTTAAATAACAATATATGAAATCACATTATAGTTTTGTATATAAATGTGTCGTTGCATTATTTAAATATTAACTTTTTTTTTTTTTGAATATGAACTCTTGCTGTATTTCAAGTAAATTTTACAACTAAAAGGAAAACCCAGATGTAGTCCATACAACTTATGCTCTATTTTTTTTTTTTGAAGTCGTATTATAGCTCTATGTGAAGAATGACTCAATTTGTTCAGTTCACAGAAGTAGTGTGAATGATTTGTTCACAAAACGGACTGATCTGATTCTTGCGTGACTCAATGATTAGTAGCAGGTGTTAACAGCACGTCAGCATGAAAGATTATCTATTCAGTATGTTACTTATGCAAAGCTACCATGTAAATTCAAAAACATAGCTAATAAAATATATGGGATGCTTTTAATGCTACATATTCTGGGCTTGTGTGACCTTTTGAAGCTTGAAAGTCTCCCCCATTCATTTTAACAATGAGCAGTCTTTAAATGCATTACTATATGTTTCACATAAGACCATAAGGGTTTGGAATGACGTGATTGTGAAATACATGACAGGTGTTTAGTTTTTGGGTGAACTATCACTTTACAGCTGCACACAAAAGAGAACATTACTCAAATTTCAACCACTCTAAAAGTTTGTACTGGTTACAGGGAAAAATGACACTTTGCTGCATATCAGAAACCTCCGACCACAATGACCTTGACCTAGAAACAGCTTTTTGTTAGTGATGTTTGGTTATACTGATCAGAGCAAACCTCTTAACTAAAACTTCAAACACTGGTTTTAAAACTAATTTTAAGAAGTGTTGCATTTGGTCCTCCCACTAAAGTGATGTAGGGTGTAAGAAAATAGAAAATAGACCACAAGTGGTCACAGGAAGCACATTAATACCGTAGAGACTATTGACATGGGCCAGAAAACAACTTTCTAGAAAGGGCTTTCACAGGCAGACAACGCTCATATTTTCTTAAGAAAATGTGTAAGGTTAAAAGGTTGCAAATAAGGATTTTCTTTGCTTGTTTGTGGAAAAAAATGCATCTTTGAAGTTTTTTTTTTTTTTTTTTTTTTTTTTTTTTTTTTTAGTGAAATAACACTTTGGATTGAGGAACACATTTACTATTAGTTTTGTCTCAAACTCCTAATTTGCTGCTTATTAATAGTTAGATAGTTTGATGGTTAGGTATGGGGTCGGATTAAGAGATGTAGAGCAAGGCATGCAGAATATGTGCTTTAAGTACTATTCAACAGTCAATGTGCTAGTAATACGCATGCTAATAAGCAACTAGTAAAAGAATTAGTTCACTTCCAGAACAAAAATTTACAGATAGTTTACTATGACCCCTTGTCATCCAAGATGTTCATGTCTTTCTTTCTTCAGTTGTAAAGAACTTGTTTCTTGAGGAAAACCTTTCAGGAATGTTCTCCATATAGTGGACTTCTGTGGTGGCTGTGAGTTTGAACTTCCAAAATGCAGTTTAACTGTGGCTTCAAACGACCCCAACCGAAGAAGAAGGGTCTTATCTAGCGAAACGTTTGGTTATTTTGTAAAAGAAATTGACAATTTCTATACTTTTTTTTTTTTTTTTATCCTCAAATGCTCGTCTTGTCTAGCTCTGCGTGAAATCTGTGTATTCTGGCTCAAGACACTTAGGGTATGTCGAAAAACTCCCATCTCATTTTCTCCTCCAACTTCAAAATTGTCCTATGATGACTTAGATGACTTACTGGGAGTAAATTGTCTGTAAATTTTTGTCCTGGAAATGAACTAATCCTTTAGTTGTGAATAGTGAAAAGTGTTACCAGTGAAATTAGCCTGTTATTCCCGTTCTTGAAGTGTTTGTGTAAGTCAAATTATTTACTCATGGTCGACTGTTTTAGTTTGTTTTTTTTTCGCTTTACAAGAGTTGTTGTGAATGCTGAATAAACGGTATCGGTACAGAAGTACCCTGGCGCCTGACACATAAATGGAAATCCACTGAAGTAAACAGCATGTTACCGTGCAAACGCCTTGTGAAGTTCTGCTAGGACTGTTCCACCTCAGCACTCTCACAAAATCCATCCCACTGAGATGTGAAGTTTGCTGTCCCATGTGTATCTCAATTAGGTTTTCTTTAAACTTTCAAATCAGACGTTACGTGAGTTCGTTCGCAGCAGTAGCGACGTTTGATCTATGGAGCGTGGACACAGAATCCCTCCACAGATTGCTTTGCTGCTGCCGCTGTGACATCTCATCCAGCCAGATGAAACTAGCCTTCTAAACACAGCTGAAGTGTACCAGTGATAGATCACCCACTTCACATCTGTACTTCTGCTACATCTAGTTCTGTCCACCGTCCTCCAGTGAACTGGAATCTCCACTGGGAAAAAGAGAGATGTTGAAATTCTGTGAAATTGAAGTGCTGTAAACATTTGTGCAATGTGCCATTGAAAGCAATTGTGTTTGTCTTTCAGGAGCTGCGGGACGATATGCCTTCTATTTTAGCTGATGTTTTCTGTATATTAGGTAAGTCCTCCTGGCTAATGCTGATTTAAGTAAGTGTGCCAAACAGTTCATTTAAGTGTCATCTCATTTGTCCTGGTGAAGCAGAGCCAGGATGCGTTTGTATGAAAGACAGTTTTGTTACGTGCATGAGTGAACATGCTTATTAATCTGCAGTCGTGTGTCCACGTAGATCGCTGTTCTGACAGATGTTTGCATAATTCAGCTTATGAATTTGAAGGAGCTGGAGAGTCTTACTGAACTTATCCTAATGAAGCTCTCATCAAATTCCCTGCTGTTCGTTTGTCAGGCCCAGCGTGATTGATTTAAATGTTAATTTAATATTATGTGGAGATACTACAGCTCTTGAAACCTACACAAAACGCATGCGAGTTTGCTACTGAAAAATGCTTTGGGATGCACAATGGTTAAATCACCTCAAATTATAATCATAATTATGCAAAATTGTCATTTTTAGATTTTTTTTTTTTTTTATATATAATTTAACACTCTTTACATCATGAAGACTTTTCAAAAAGCTAAACCAGTGAAATTCATAATATTAACTGCAATTCCAAATTGTTAGTTTCTTACAAACACACAGCTTTTGGCTTGACAGGACATTAAGTGATAGACTAGTGTTGATTATTGTGATGTTTTTATCACCTGTTTGGACTCTCATTCTGACGGCACCCATTCACTGACATATTATTAATAGTCATTACTACTAAAATGTCCTTATGATGAGAATATCCACTTACATTTAACCACCAGCTTGTCTGAAATTGATTTTGCTGGCCTGTTTTAAAAAACTAAAAAGAAAGGGGTAGAATTACAGCGTGCTCAATATAGTGATGTCAGAGTATTGATTTTTCAAATGCATAAATATTCGGAGCATTTGAAATGGTTCTAATACTCATTTTCTGCAGTATCGTTATACTGATACAACTGCTTTCTCCCTCTCTCTTCTTTGCGTTTAATTTAAAGGCCACTTGTATAATGATAACATTTCTGTTTTAATAATATTAAAAATAACGATACATTTATTTTATCATACAATCTATTATTGTATAAAACTGCTATTGGGCCTAAGGAGTCTCAGACAGAGAGTTTCAGTTAAGAAAACACTTTCACTGATAAAGTGATTCTGGTAAAAACTTAAAGCTTTTTTTAAATACCCTTATAAATTGTATGCCCTTTTTATATTAGAATCATGAATACTAGAAATTAACCTGACATGGCAGCTAATAAAACATCTTTACAGAAACCGTTCAGTAGACAAAAACTCCATAAAGCAATTTGGGAGTTTTGAAAATGACATGTAATCTAAAACCTTTATGCATTTGCACGCCATTGTAAAGACTAAGTCCATCCCTCACATCCTCAATGGCTTGTGTGTTAAATTGAATATGGCACCTATCCTGACAAAGATCTATTGGATTCATTTCTAGTTGCAAAGCTTATTTAACGGGCTGTCTAAAAGAACAGTGTGTGCTTACAAATAATTGCTGTAACCATCAATTAAAATGGCAGTAGATGTACATAACGCATCAGGAATTGATTTATACGTTACGTATCTGACTTGATATAAATTCATGTGTAATTGTTGATTTTGCAGATATTGAGACTGGCTGTTTGGAGGAGAAACACAAGCGAGATCATTTTACCCAGCTGGTTGGAGCCTGTTTGGTGAGTAGAGCAGCGTGCGATTGTCTTCATGACCACTGTGTGGCAGTAATGCGCTTTGAGACACGTCGCTCGTCTCTCCTGCACTACAGCACACACTGCGGTTGACGAAATGCTTTTTTTTGCGTGCATACGTAAGTGGGTGGCCGATCCCCTGACTCTGAAGATTAGCTGCATTAGAGTATTGAGTGGCTCAAATTCTGTCCTCCAGTGAAAAATTAAATTGTAGTCACAAAGGGCCGCTCTGCTCCCCTGAACGAACCTCCAGCACTGTGCCGGAATTAAACGAGACACTTTCACGGCGGCTGTGGGTATTTGAGCTAGGCCTCAAACCGGAGCGTGTTTCACATCTTTGCTGCGGCAGAACACGACGCGCTTGCGAAGGGAACGGTTTGTAATGGCAGTCGAGGTGACTCATCGAGACCTGCAGTGCGCCTGCTCTCCTCTTTCATTTAAACCACTGTACGCCTGATTAGTATGCAAATATGGGCTTGTTATGCAGTGTTATTAGTGTCTTATGTAAGTGTAGCTGAAGGCCATTGAGGTTGGATGTGGGCAGTGCTACTCTGATGGATGCAGAGATATTATTCTAGCGTTTTGATGAATTTAATACTGGTCTTATCCTCCCAGCAGTGTTGGTGAAGAGTGTCTAATTAAAGGCATTGTTGTCTGTCCTTTTCAGATCTGTGTTCCTGATGGTATGCTGAAGGAGAGATTAGATCCAGAAACGCTGGAGTCTCTGGGGCTGATCAAACAAGCTCAGCAGTTCAACCAGAAGATTGTCAAAATCAAGACCAAACTATTGTAAGTCACATTTCCTTCTTTTCTCACCACCTTAAATAGGTTTGATTGTGTCTTTCCCTCTGAATATAGGTATACACTACTAATGCACAGATTTTGTGCACAGCATTTATTCTTCAACTGGTGTGCAGCTTGTTTATACAGTCTGCAAGGGCATGACAACCTGAAAACTGAATGTGCTGCCTATCGAGGTCGTATTTTCCTTCTGTGCGACCTACCTAGACAATATTTAGGCTTTACGGCCTCAATCCTTTCACTCTAGTAAGGTGCCTGCTTATACAATATGTAGGCTTTGTTTCTAAAAAAAAAATGCTGTCTAGGTAGGATGCTGGGTTTTGAGAGATGGCCATATGCCTGACTATAGAGTACAACAGTCAGGTTCCAGAGGTAAAAATGCCATTCATTTTCTTCATAGAGGAGTTCATTTTTTTTTTTTTTTTTTTAACTTGGTTTTATTAACCTTCAAAAACAGACCTACTGTGAGAGCTCCGATTTTGCTAATCAGTACGTGAACCATGAGTCTGCAAAGAAATCTCCTGCAGTCAGGGATTCAAATAAAGCAAATCACACCAAAAGAATTCTTAAGCTCTGCCTACTCTCATGAAGCACAGCAAATGCCATAGTCTACCTACGCTCTCAAGCTACTTGCATTTTTGTATATTGGAGAAGTCAGTGTTTACTTCCCTCATTATTTGATTGTAGTTCAGAGGTAATGCTTTATCCAATTCTTATGTTAATAGTCAATATATATTCTTTTTGTTATTTTATTTTTGTATAAAATAAGCTTATAATAAACAGTTGAAAAATAAGAAATAAACACTTTACAGTTTTTCCAAGTACAGTAGGTCAGAAGCAGTAAGTAAGTAAAAAAAAAAAAAAATTAATAGGCCTAAAAGAACTGAATGACCAAATGTAGAAATAAATGCTGCGTAGTGTATTAAATAGAGGTCGACCGATATTGGATTTTACTGATACCGATAACTAGGTTGGACCACACTGACCGATACTGATTAATCGACCGATAGTTTTTAAAATGGATACTGAACGGAAAATAAATAGTGCTCTATTATTAAAAAAAAAAAAAAAAGTAGCCTACTGAACCATACTTTGTAAATGAATAAAAATATTGATATTAATTATATATCGATCATTACAGTTACAGTTTGTTAACAAAAGCAACTAAAATTTTAAAAATATATCAGTAGATGCTAAAATTAACACACTCTAACAAGGAACAATTCTACAGCAAGGAACAGTTCTATTCTACAGCTTTTATCAATCTTAATTTTACAAATGGACTCATACTGTGAAGTGTTGCCTTTACATCAATAATCAAGCTAAAGATGTCCATCTTTAAATATCTACACAAAGGCCACAGTATTGAAATTGCATATATACGGTTATTGTGTACTTTCATGATTTAACTGCTGCTATTCTAGAACATTTGTGGTTATCTAATCTAAATATAAAAATATGTTAGTCACACAACCGGCAAAAGTGCAGCGCCGCGTCTAGAAGAACCTGCAGCTATCCGGTATCACACACGCTGGACACGTCGTGTTCAATTCAAGCGGCGGTCTGCAAGACTTTATTTGATCACCAAATGGGCAAAAGTATACTGCTGTCCTTTCTCCTCTAATGCAGCATCTAGTCAACAAATTCATTGCTTAGTAATGACATGAAAACATGCACTACAGTATACTGTACACACTGTATTGTTGTCGGTGTTTTACATCTGCCTTTGAAGTGTCCCGCTCTGTGCAGCGCGCAGTCACGTGTCTAAACAAACGGCACATGCTTTTCTTCTTATCTTTTGTTGTTAGGTTAGCATTAATGACAGACAGCAGCAGGTTTATGATGTCATACCTAATGCGCAGATCTAAAATGATGATGTACATCTGAATCATTTCCAAAATGTTTGTGAATACTTGCCAGGACATATTTTGGCATAATCATGCGTGTATTTGACTGTTCAAGTGCAGTCTGCTGTGAAAGAGAACTGAATTCAGGATTGCATGCTTTCTGAGAGGCTTTCTCTGTGTGTGGCTTTAGCTGTGTGTCAGTCAGCGCAAGTGTCGCATTGACTTCCTTTTCACAGTTTATTACACAAACTCTTTTTCACATCTATCACGTCCCACACTTTTTCTCATTCATGCATGTTCTTTTTGTAAAAACCGAAATGTGCCCAAATATCTGCTTTCATGATGTTTGGTACATTTTGAAGCACCGCCTGCTGCTCTTCCTCCACCATGTCTCTTTTCTTCAGACGCAAGTGCTTTACTTTCAAAGGATGTGCAGTGTTTTATTAATAATATATATATATATATATATATATATCAGTACTTTATTTAGAGTAAAACTGTACGTGTATATGTATAATATATTTTTATTATTTATTTATTTATTTTGCTTCAAAAGGAAGTTTGTAATGTTGTGAATCACCTTGTACTGGGTGGATTGAATCATGGCCTATAACCATTTTTTAAATGAGAAAAAAATACTTCTTAAACTAGCACTTTACACAAGCATAATATTTAAAAACTATAGTATGTTAATGTTGTCAGGATACTGGAATTTCTAACCTTGATGAAATACCTTGAAAAAAAAAATCATAATTCGATAACACTAAATTCACATGTGCGTGTGAACTGTTCTGAAACAGTGCTATGGACTATATACTCTAATAAAATACAGACTGTGCTGTGTGTCAACATGCTGTCACAGAAAAGAGATGCCAGAAACACAGCTGGTAATTGTATATTAATATTGAAGAAAATGAGTATTGAAATGGTTTCAGATATTCCAAAGGAATGTGTATCAAATTCAATATTTGACAGCACTAATATCTAAACATGCTGTGGTCTGAGAGAGAACAGTATGCTTGTTTTTAATAGCGATGCACCGATCGACCGGCCAGGGACTGGAATTAGCCAGTTTTCTGGGCAACGCAGCCATGTTTTGTTACTGAATGAATCCACGTTTTTGAACAAATCAAGTGAGTCAGTGATTCAGAAATCCATTCACTAAAGGCCCTTGCTTTTGTTTCTGAATGAATCTGCTGTTTGAATGAATCACTTGAATGAATGACTAAATGACTTAGCCATTTGCTGCCACCTACTGGTGGTTTGGTTTCATATTTAAAAGTATCATTGCATTTTTCCCAACATGAATCTTATAAAATTATTTATGCCTTTGAAATTTTGCAGTGTAAATGCGTCTATAAAGAATATCTGTAACTTAGTCCAGTTAGTCTTGTAATGTTTAATAAATTATGTAAACCGTTTTTTTGCATTGAAAAGTATAGATTTTTATTTGTATATTCTCAATTATAGTTCTTGGAAAGAAAATCGGAATCAGCAAAAATAGGTATCAGCAGGTCACACTTACAGAAAAACTGGAATAGGAATCGGCCAAGAAAATTGGAATGAGTGCATCTTTATTTTAATGACTTGCATGTAAGAAAATGTAACTGCAACAACTTTTGTTTGTGATCATTTGCACCTGAATTGCAGAGTTTGACCTCTGCTTGACCACTGCTTGGAGTTCAGATGACAGTCGAGTTTCAGATTTAGTCACTGGGTATAAAACACCTTGAGTTCATGTGCTGAAATGTGGCGTGTTGTTCTCTTTTAGACGTGGGTCACTGCTTTCTGCACGTTCAGCATGATGTTGTGCATCTATAAAATGTCCCCAGTCTCATTTTGCTGTAAATGAAAGGCATAGTGCTGAACTCCCTTGATGATGATTAATTTCATGGCTCTGTGTAGGTCTTTCTTAATGAGTTTTATCAAGATTACAGAGCACTCTGCCCTGAAAGCCCCCGTTTTCTCTCTCTCCTCTCACACCACAGTTTTTTACGTGCTATCCAACAGTCCTTTCATTAACATAAGCATGTTATAATGGATTAATTGGTTTCATGTCATCTTATAAAATGCCTGCCATATGTCTGAGGGTGGAATTAGACTCGTACTCCTGCCCGTGACCAGCAGACCTCAGCTCTGATGTTCATCATCATTTTTAGATGACTACATGAAGTTTTTTTCCGGCGTAACCTTCCATCTTTCACTCTCTAGTTACAAACAGCAGAAGTTCAATTTGTTGCGCGAGGAGAATGAAGGTTACGCTAAGCTGATCACGGAGCTTGGGCAGGATCTGTCCGGGAATCTCACCAGCCACCTCGTCCTTGAGAACATCAAGTCATTAATAGGTACAGTATGTGCTGCATCACCCGTCATAATGGCTTGTAAGCTAAACTTCATCCTTAAATACTGCTGTGCACTTCCAGATGTGATATTATGATTATGATGATGATGATGATGATGATGATGATGATTGGTAACAGTAGATGATCTTGAATTTCTTCTCTAGACCAGTGCTTCTTAAAGAAGTCAACTTCCAAAACAAGATTTACATATAATGTACTCACCCCCTTGTCATCCAAGATGTTCATGTCTTTCTTTCTTCAGTCGTAAAGAAATAGTTTTTTGAGGAAAACATTTCAGCATGATGTGGTGAACTTCCAAAATGCAGTTTAAATGCGGCTTCAAACAATCCCAAATCCGTGTTTTTGTTCCGGTTCATGTCAGTTAGTGTATGTCGAAAAACTCCCATCTCATGTTCTCCCTCAACTTCAAAATCGTCCTATATTGCTGTTTTACCTTTTTTGTTATGGGTGTTTGATCTTTGCATGTTCACTTTGCAAAGACTGGGCCGGTACTTCTGCAGCGATGTAGGATGATTTTGAAGTTATTTTTGAAGTTGAGGGAGAAAAAAACGTTTTTTTTTTTTTTTTTTTTTTTTTTTTTTGGCATTCTCTAGCTGTCTTGAGCCGGAATGCACAGAGTTAAAGGAGAGACAGATGAGCGTTTGAGAATAAAAAGTATGGAAATTGTATTTATTTATTTATTTATTTATTTGCTGAAAATAACCGATCGTTACGCTAGATAAGACCCTTCATTCTCGACTAGGATGGTTTACAACCGCGTTTGGGATCGTTTGAAGCCGCATTTAAACTGCATTTTGGAAGTTCAAAATCGGGGCACCAAATCAGTCCATTATATGGAGAAAAATATTTTCCTCAAAAAACAATTTCTTTACGACTGAAGAAAGAAAGACATGAACGTTGATACATTTACGGTAGGAAATTTACAAAATATCTTCATGGAACATAATCTTTACTTAATTTCCTAATGATTTTTGGCATAAAAAAGAAAAAAAAAATCAATAATTTTGACCTATACAATGTATTGTTGGCTATTGCTACAAATATACCCGTGCTACTTGAGACTGGTTTTGTGGTCCAGGGTTGTGGTCCGCATATTACTAATAACGAAATGTATAGTTAGATAAATATATGTAAATATTATAACTTAAAGGGACAGTTCACCTGAAAATGAAAGTTCAGTCATCATTTATTTACCCTCATGTTGTTCCAAACCTGTATGAGTTTGTTCGTTCTGTTGAACACAAAAGAAGATATTTTGAAGAATATTGGAAACCAAACAGCTGCTGGTAGCCATTGACTTCCTTGGTGTTTTCTATGGAAGGAAATGGGGACCAGCAGCTGTAAACTCAAGAAGCTTTGCGACAACTTGAGGGTGAGTAAATGATGAGAGAATTTTCATTTTGGGTGAACTGTCATTTAATTGAAATGGTAAAAACACAATCAAGATCAAAGCTAGAATCCTAGTTTATTTTTTCCCCTCTCACTTTTTTTTGGCCTGAAATGTGCGTAAAATCCTTTTGTGTTGGTCTATGTAGTGTTAACTATTACAGTATATTTTTAAATATGTTTTTAGTAAATAAGTTATATTTTTAGATACATTTTTATGTACTTGTTTTCCTCTGTTTATAATGAAGCAGTGTGTAGTTAGTAAGTTAATGAAGAATAATTATTCCAAACTGATCTGTTAAAAAACAGTATGCATATTGGATTGGTATAATTATCAACAGATGATCATGATTGCAGTATCTGTATCAAGCAGTGGTATCAAGCCATCCTTACTAAAATAACAATGTATACATAGTGTCAGCACAGCAGTAGAGCAGTAGGGCAAATGACAGATGAAACTCTTATACTTGCCTCGGGTCACTGGATCATCTCTGTTGAGCCCTGATAATGACTGGCGCAGTGGTCCGAAACAAAACTTTATGATCACTTGACTGAGCTCAATCCAGCTGTGATAATTATAGCTGTCATGTGTGCCGACTGTCATTGAGATCATGAGTCAATGACGTCCATGTTCTGTCCTCAGGATGTTTCAATCTGGACCCAAACCGTGTGCTGGACATTATTTTAGAGGTGTACGAGTGCCGCTCTGATCACGATGAGTTCTTCATCCCTCTTATCAAGTCCTACATGTGTGAGCACCAGACCCTCTGCCACATGCTGGGCTTCAAGTTCAAGTTCCACCAGGTACGTGGTTCCTATATGCAAACCCACACAGATCCAATATCTTTGTTACATTACAATTTAAGACATGCGACAGAAGGCATTTGCCTTAAACCTAGACAGTGTGTGTGTTACAAGTTTAACTTTTTTTTTTTTTTTTTTTTTTAGTAGTGTTGTTTTTCATGCTTCTATACTTTCACTAAAGTAAAGTCTTGATTTTCTAATGTGTAAAAACCAATTAACTAATTTATAAATGTTTTTTAACTTGTTTTATCTGCATAACCAGTAGGGGTGGGAGAAAAAATCGATTCTCCGATACATCGCGATTCTCTCTTTTTCTGAATTTTTTGAAATTCTGAATATTTCGACGCAGAAACAAGCCGTCCCTGGGCGGCGCAAGCAATTGCAATGAATGGGTTTCATAGCGCAGAGCTTTCCGGGGTCGGTGTGAAAGCAGTTAAACACGTGTGCATTGCTTGAAAGTGTGTTCTTCCACCCGCTGTGTTTTACTTTAGATATGCTTTCGTTAATAGTCTTTAACGTGCGCTTTGTGTTTGTTGTCCTGAAGATCGATTGCGGCTGTGGTTAAATGCTCGTTTGCACAAAATAAATTTGATATAAAATTTCGGCTCAAATGCGCAAATATTGAAAAATGAGAATGTGATGCATAGTGATGTTGAGTTGATAATGAAAATTGTACTTGAATTGAATCATGAAACCAGTGAAGATTCACATACCTACTTTTAAGATGGCAGCACTGACATACAGAGATTCCAATTATAAACAAAAAGCAAAGAAACTGCAATTTTGGTTAAAATGTGAAGTTGTAAAGATGTATTTGCACAGCAGAAGAATTGGGGGAAAAATGTATATCAAGAATCGTTCTGGACTCTCGGAATCGGATCGGATTAAGTGCCTGAAGATTCCCACCCCTAATAGCCAGAGTATGACATGCTGTTTCCCCAAACACTACAGTTTTGATCAGCTGTAATCATTGTTAATGTAATATCAAGAGCATCCCTGTAATGGCGTTCTTTATTTTTTCAATTTTAAAGTGCCCCTATTATGGATTATGAAAGGTTCGTATTTTGGTTTTGGGAGTCCCCAACAACAGGTTGACATGCGTGGAAGGTCAAAAAACACTTTCCTTGTCTTATATGCATTTATTTTTACCTTATTTGCTCAACGACTCCATTGCGTGAAGCTAATCTGCAGTGATTGGTCCGATGGCCCAGTCTATTGTGATTGGTCTACTATGTGCAGAGAAAGTCAGAAACAGAACGCCCATCACCATTATTTAAGCCTACAGCTCAGTGGTAAACACCCAAATAGCCATGGTATATGCATTAACCCAATGTAGAAACGTACTGATAAAGCACTGCAGTTTGTACACCAACGTATTGCTCTATTCTTTATCAGAACTCTACGTAATGACAGCGATAAATATTCACTATTCATCGACACATTTCCAGACAGTTGCGAGCGAACAGATATTGCTGTTAGCCGGTTAGCCAGAGACCTACAAGCTGTGCAGAGCAACACAGCACGCACAACTAAATATGTATTTTGCATGCTACAGAGTACACGAGAGCAACAATTTTTAAAGGATTACTCCACTTTCAGAATAATTTACTCACCCCCATGCCATCCAAGATATTCATGTCTCTCTTTCTTCAGTCACAAAGAATTTAAGGTTTTTGAGGAAAACAGTACAGGATTTTTCCCCATATAGTGGACTTGAGTGGTGCTCAATGGATTGAAGGTTAAAAATGCAGGTTCAGTGCAGCTTCAAAAGGCACTAAACGATCCCAGCCGAGGAATAAGGGTCTTATCTAGCAAAACGATGTCATTTTCTTTAAAAACATATTTATACTTTTTTTTTTTTTTAAACCACAAAAGCTCATGTACTTTAGCTCCAAGATGCTCTTTGCGCTCCTTTTCAAAACAGGGTATGTCTAAAAACTCCCATCTCATTTTTTCCTCCAACTTCAAAATTGTCCCAACATTGCTGTTTCACTTTTTTCTTTCTGTAAAGGGTGTTTGACCCTCTTTGCACGTTCACCTTGTAAACACTGAGTCAGTACGTATGCTGTCATGTAGGATGATTTTGAAGTTGGGAGTTTTTTTGACATACCACAACTTTACCCTAACTGGTTTTCCCCTACAGTGCAGAGCTCGTCTTCTCCACAGGAATCCGTTACAGTGTTTGAGGGAGAGGGGTTTAAGTTTTCCCGGGTCTGGGCGAGCAATATGCTAATGTTTCAAGTTGACGTCAATATGAAACTACTTAAGATTCATTTTCATTACTGTGAATCGACTTTCTTATGAAAACTTTATACAGAGAGCACTTTCAGATTTAAAACTTTGCAGGATGTTTTCATTCACTTAGAGCTGTGTTACACACTGCATGAAAGGTAAATTTAATAAATCTATAATAGGGGCACTTTAATTATTTTATATTAATGATGCATTCACCTTATGCAGATGTTGTGTACCATTTGTGTATAACAACATTCCATGCCAGCTATTATTCCACCTTGTAAAGATGCCTTTTGTAATTGTTGAACAATTTATTGATAATTTATAGTATTTTGCCTTTTTGATTGGTTGAAGTAACAAAATACAACAGACATATTTAAGAGGGACATTTATAAAAAAAAAAAATCTCCTTAAAAAGGTTACAAAAAAATCACATCTCGGGAGACAAATATTGCCCTTAGTGAAAGTTAATTTCTGACCTTGGTCAGCATATATAAATGTAGGCATGTAGGTTTTAAAACCAGCCAGTGCTGGGCAACATTTCAGAAATATTTCCAGTCATTGTTTCTGAGCATTTGTCGTTGCAGTACAGAGTATATCAGTTGGCATAGCAACTGTACTGATCACTCTTAGTTTTAGTTCATGTTATTGTGCAGTAATATTCACTGACTCATACAAGATGACTGCTGTGTCAAGTATAATTTTCTGTCATAAGTTTTTTTTTTTTTTTTTTCCCTCTTCCTCTCTCTCTCTCTCAAATGAATAAAAAATAGTAGGAACCCACTGCAAATACTCTCATACTCTAAGGAATAGAAAATAATCGTTTGCACATAGTCAACATATTTTGCCGCTGGGTTTGTTTGCCCTTCTCTTGGATGAGATCCTGTCTGTAATCATGTTCATCCTTTTTCTTTCTTTCTTTCTTTCTTTCTTTCTTTCTTTCTTCTTTTTTTCTTCCCAGGAACCAAATGGAGAAACACCATCATCTTTGTACCACATCGCTGCTGCTCTTCTTCAACACAACCTCATCGCTCTTGAAGACCTCTATGTTCATGTAAGTGGAAGAGTCGTGTCAGGTGGAGTAGTGTCATTTAAAAATGTGGCAATCAGTGTTGGGGAAAGTTACTTTTAAAAGTAATGCATTACAATTTTGCGTTACTCCCTGAAAAAGTAACTAATTATGTTACTATTATGTTGTTTTTATGGAAAGTAATGTTACGTTACTTTTGCGTTACTTTTTAAATCTGGGCGGAGTTTGCTTCTTTGTTTTTAATATAAAACAATTCTAATGTAAAAGCTCTTTTACACCAAAAGTGAAATGAATTCACCTCAGACTGAAAGAAAAGTACATTTATGCAGGAGATCACTCTTCAGCTATAAAAAAAAATGTTAGTTTATCTAAAGTAATTTTTGCTTATTAGTAGGGTTGAGTTGCATCATTGAGGGTCAGCAGCAAAGACACTGGTTAATAAAAAGAGTTAAATACATAAAGGATATTTGTTTTATTTAACATTTAATTATTGTAGGGTTGTGTCATATTCTGACAGTTTTTATTCATTTTGAGGAATACTGAATCTGTTTTTTTGAGTGAGATGAATTAATGCATGTTCACATTTAGTCTAGAATACAGTAGCATCATGTTTACTCCCAATTTCCTGACAGGAGATTTGTCAATCAATAAATGGGGAAAAAAGTAACTAACTCAGACTAGTTGCTTGAAAAAAGTAATATTATTACGTAACTCGCATTACTTGTAATGCGTTTACCCCCAACACTGGTGGCGATGTTGGAACTTTTTGCAGTACTTGGTAGTGCTGACTAGCAATTTGGCAGCTGCTTTCAAACACTCCATTCGAGTGAGTGCAGTGGCAGTGAAGGTTTCTGTTAGGATGATCAAATTATGTTTGATCAGCAGACATGTCTGCTGATCCCATTAATGCAGTGGGTGATAAGAACTTTTAAGTAAGTCGCTATACAGAAGCAATCTGTTCAGAATGGCAGCTTTTTTAAACGTAAGCGGTCATGAATCCATTCTTTAAAATGCAAAGTGTAAACACAATTTAAGAGCATGTAGTAAGCTTCCTTGACTATAGCAGGAGTGTTGACCAGAGTGCAGAACGTTCTTTGCTGGCTTTAACTTTCATAATTTGAATAAGTTCAATTTTTCATGTTGCTAAGCTTGCCAACGGCAACGCGTAGAGTACAACAGCAATGGGAATAACTGCATTTAAATGCATGAGTAAATTACTGCTGTGTGTGATGATTGACAGTGATTCCCATAGCAATGGGCAGAACAAAAAGACTTAATAGAACTTTGCAATAAACAAAAGTCTTGGCTGAGTATGTTTAGTAGATTTAAAGAGAGAGTTCATCCAGAAATGAAAATTTGCAGGTCATCCAAGATGTAGGTGAAACTTTTTCTTCAGTAGAACATAAAAGATCTTTCGCTGAAAGCGTGGTCTTTGGTGATTCAAACAATGCAAAGCAGTCACTTGAGAGTCAAAAAAGCACATACAGGCAGCATAGGCTTCTGAACATATGTTGAGGTCTTATGAAAAGATTTGTAAACTGAAAAGTTTGTAAATGAATCATTCTTCTGAACCCTTAATTTTAGCCATGTTAAACTATTTTTCATTTTTTTGGACAGCTTAGGTTATGCACCTTTTCATTCTGAGAGAAAGAACTTGTTGAACTTGTTCATACTGCACTTCCTTTTGTTGGCTAAAGGTGAATCTGTATTGTCAGTCAATATTGTCAGATAACTACTTCCTTTTGAACAGAACAAGCAGTAAATGCGATCCATTTAAGTTGTTAAAAATATAATTCTGCTTATTAGAGTTACAGGTGCACTTTCGCTCCATTTACACATGGTATTAAGTGCGTCATCGTGGACGAGATTGAATATTTGCAGTTGAAGTGTGGCCTACATGCATCTGGAGCATCATGCTTATAATCGAGCAGCTCAGAGCATAATAGGAGCTTAATGTCGTGCTTGGGTTAATGCCATTTAGTGCCGAAAATGCAGTTACGAAATCTGCAACAGAAATGCCCAGTATGTGTTTTAATACCAGGGTTAAATGTGTGTTGGATGCTTCAGTAAGCTACACATGACAAGTGTAATTAGTCCTGGACAAATGAGTGTGTGTTCTTGGTGCTCTCAAGCTCGGATTTGTACTGAATAGTGACTGGTTTTGGTCATTATGACCCATTAATTGCAATAGAAATGGTAAAACCATTAGTGACCACCAGTAGTGTTTATTAATGAAAACTAACAAAAAATACTATTCACAACCTTTTTTTTTTTTTTTTTTTTTTTTCTCAACGTGCAGTATCGAAATAAAAAAAAGAACTGTGCATCAGATCTTTGTATACTTTCGTCAACAAAAAAGAGCAGAAAAAAATAGACGCATGGTTGCGGTTGCCAGATGTCAAGAGCCTAAATCCCCCATCATGTTTCTGTCCTATTTTACTTTGTCTTCACAACCTGGCAACCATGAGCAAGTTTACCCCTCTCCATTGAGATATTTTGCTCAAGTGAAAGTGTAATACAGCCAGTCTGTGTATATTCACAAGGTTGTTTGCACTGTTTGCTGATGAACTGTTTGTGATTTTAAGGTTGCTGAAAAAAAAAAAAAAAGTGCACCTACACAACTTCTGTGCCTTAGTACAAAGCCTTGTTGTTTTAATAGAAAGACATGAATATAGTTTGGAATTATTGAGATTAATGAGTGTTTTGGCTTTTGAGTGAAGCTTTTGAATTTAAGCAGTTTACGTAATGTAGAGACCATGTTTTTACTTCTGATAATATGTGACCCTGGACCACAAAACCAGTCTTAAGTCGCTGGGGTATATTTGTAGCAATAGCCAAAAATACATTGTATGGGTCAAAATTATAGATTTTTCTTTTATGCCAAAAATCTTTAGGAAATTAAGTAAAGATCATGTTCCATGAAGATATTTTGTAAATTTCCTACTGTAAATATATCAAATCTTAATTTGATTAGTAATATGCATTGAAAAGAACTTAATTTGGAAAACTTTAAAGGCGATTTTCTCAATATTTTTTTTTTTTTTTTGCACCCTCAGATTCCATATACTGAAATAGTATCTCGGCCAAATATTGTTCTATCCTAACAAACCATACATTGATGGAAAGCTTATTTATTCAGCTTTCAGATGATGTATAAAGCTCAATTTAGAAAAATTGACACTTATGACTGGTTTTGTGGTCCAGGGTCACATATAACAAATCAGGAAACTAGATGGAGTAAGATAATTGTGACTATCATTTTAAACCTTTTTGCAGTGTGACTAAACGTTTTAGCTGACTAAATCTAGACTAAAATTCCCAGCTTTGTAGTCAACTTAAACTAAACCTAAAAATAAATGGGTTGATTAAATGATGTGTTTTTACGCAGCTCCTCCCACTGGATTCCAGCATTGTGGAAGAGCACAAGAGAGAGATCCTGGAGGCCAAGCAGATCGCCCGCAAACTCACCATGGTGGTCGTCCCCTCAGAAAAAACAGAGGACAAGGAGAAAGAAAAGGAGAAGGAAGAGGAAAAGAATGAGAAGGTAACTTGCCTTTTTAGTAGTGTATTCAATAAATTAAAACTGATTCTGCACCACTAGTAGCGCCAGACAGAAATGTGAAAAATGACTGTTCAGTGTCGCTATTAAAGGAACAGTTCATCCATAGATTAATCATGCAGTTCCAAACCCACACTGAAGAAGAGCTTGAACAAAAATACAAACATCACTTTTTGGCTTTGCCTGCCTGATAGGCTTTAATTGGAAGTAAATGGGTTTTTATATTTGTTCATAATATAAGGTTGTTCCTAAGGTTGCCTGTAGTAATTGTCAGCAGGCCATAGATGTGGTCTGTAACTAATTTCAGGTAGTTACTAAGGCAACACTTCTCATTAGGGTTTTTATCTAACATTTCATATCAGCTTACTTTAAATGAATTTTCTTAGTTGTAGTTTACAAGAATAACACTTGCAGAAGACCGCAGAAGAGTTTTATGATGTAATGGTATAAATGCATGTAAATGTCAGCGTTACATAAATGGCTTTTGCGGGGCTGATCAGATGCTTGATTACAGCAGCGCATGCACAGACACTCAGCATGCACTCAGGAACTCTGCATCTGACAGCCTCGGATTCGCAAAATGCACTTCTAGATGCAGAGATAAGCTGCGGTTTAGACATGCTGTTTACTTAGTTAATGGTTTAATTTACATTAGTGTTTAGTGACTGAATATGCATACAGTATGCACACAAATCCTGACAAATTAGACATTAATAATATTTGCTTATAATTAGAATATAATTAATCTCACTTCCGTTAGTTATTTAGAAGCATATGTACTTTATGCACATAAATGCAGCCTTGAGACTTTTCAAAACTCTTCATCTTTCAATGCACAGTCTAAATTAAAATGGATGACATCCAGTTGCCACCCTAAAGCATTTTTAAATCTGTTTGGCCAAGGGTCTCAGAAGTACCAGTACTTCAGAACCAAGTTCTTATTAAAAATACATGCAAATAATAGCAGGCTGTTAAGCTATGACTGCTTTTAATTGTGCATATGTAAATAAACAAAATAATAAGACTACAGACCATTGATTTAATTGAATGTTAATATTTAGCTAATAAATAAAGGAGTATGTTCAGTAGTGTATTTGCTGTGGTGTTGAATAATAGCAAATTGATTTGAATAAAAAGCATATATTCATTCCCACTGAATCGGAGGATTGTCGTCTCCTCCTGTCTTACTTAATGTAACTAAATAAAACTGTTTCGACCAAAACAATTTGCCATTTCAAGCATGTTAACTTGAAGTGAAATCAGAACAACTGGCATGGAAAACTTGTGTCAGTGACATCACTTTTGCAGAACTTGAAAGAAAGCAAGCAAGTAGAACAAGACTTTCAAAGCAGGTTTACATTAAAGGCAAAGAATACCTTGTGCATATAGTTTTGTTTAATCTTGTGCTTTGACAGAGTGCTTTTACTGTGCATTGTGGTTCAGTGAGAGAATATCAGATGAATAAAGAAAATTCACAAAGTAATCACAATAGTTGTTAGTTGCAGCCTAATTTAAACTCACACCCCCACACACACACTTCTGACTGAATATATGAAAATCCATATTTCAGAGGCGTTGTTGTGGCTTTGCATTAGTGTGGCTTGTAAGCTGTTTGAAACAACACAGATGGTGTGTGTGTGTCATCTGTCTCTGAAGATAAGAATCCCCTCAGACTGCTCACCAGAAGAGATAATGAATAGAAGAGCATGTAATGATGCCGTATGTGGAGGTGTGTCCTCCGCTCCTCTAATCTGTCTCTCCTCTCATGTCAGCCTCCTGATAACCAGAAGCTGGGGCTGCTGGAGGCGCTGCTGAGGATCGGTGACTGGCAGCACGCTCAGAGCATCATGGATCAGATGCCAGCTTTCTACGCCACCTCCCACAAGGCCATCGCCATCGCACTGTGCCAACTGCTCCACCTGACCGTGGAGCCGCTCTACCGCAGGTACAGCGTTCAGATGCGCGTCCTGTTTTAGGCCTGTACCGCTGTTTAGTGTTGGTTTATGTATATCCATGGTCATCCACTCAGTCGATGCCCTTTTTTTTAATACACTTTTAAAATACACTTTTCATTTTTCTGTATTCCATTCAAGTGAATCAATTTTAAAAATCAAAACAAAACTGAAGTACAATCAATCAAGGGAGCCAGCTTTCTTCTGAAACATAAATGTACACAAAAATATATTAGGTTATTGTTTAGCTAGAACACCCTACATTTTGCTTTTGTTTTTTAAAAGTGTGAAGGCTAAATCTGGCGCGCGCGCACACACAAAATAATGATAATTTCCTAATAGGCCTTTTTTTTTTTTTTTCTTGAAAGCTCCATATCTGACTTACTGTCTTCACATTTCTTACCCTTTATTTATAGTGGCAGTTGCTTGGAAACCATAGAAGAAAAATGTTTTGTTCTTATTCCATGAATCTGTGCCTTTTACGTCCCTTAGAAATATTCAGACATAATTTAATATAACAAATAAATGTGCAATTTAAAAACATAACAATACTATGTATGCTTTAATCAATGTTGGATTAAAAAGTCAATTAAAAGTTATTTTAAATAACTTAAATGAATTTAAATTTGGGCCTGTCCCTAGCTATGATTTTTCTTTTTCAGCAGGACTTTTAATTTGCAAAATGAAGGCAAAATGGGATCAATTCACATTTGCATATCGTTCTAAATATAGTCTCGTGGTTAAGCAATGTTTTTGGCATACGTATGCATTTTTTGTTTTTGTCTATAAAATATAAATAATTTTATCGGTGTCCCCTGATTTCATGTCAGCCCTGTTACCCTCATCAAAAACCCTTGTAAAATAATAGTACCTTTAAGTGACATCACTTCAAGGAGGTTACATTAGCTCTCAACCAGGATTCAAACACTTAAAACTATTTTTGATTTCAGGCTTGACTGAGGGAGGGAGGGCGTCATGCAATGTCAATCCTGTTAGCATTTTTGTACATTTAAACAATTATTTCTTACATTTTAATATAATCAATATCTACAAGTAAAATCCTTTCAAAGTGTACAATGTGCTTTTTTGAACTTGACTATAAGCTAGCAATTAGCAAATTAGTTCAAAATCATCAAACATGTTTCTGTCAACCTGTTACTTTTTAGAGTAACAGGTTTTGACAAGTGGGTGGCATGGGTGACATTGATTAGGTTTGACCCTGTTTTTAAAGATTGTGTAAAATTCAAACATTTTAAAGGTTGCCCTCGGTTTTTCATTAAGCTAATGGCTATATCATTCAGTGGCATATGATTTATGATTAAACTATAGTATCCAGTAACAGTGTTGACAAAAATACCAAAACATGAGGTAGAAAAATAGTCATAAAATAAGAAATTACATTACTTGCACAATACAATTTCTTGTCATTTTAAGGTGTCTTCATTTCATGGATATTTAAAAGAAAAAATGTTATTTGTTTCCAAGTGGAAAAAGCACCCATTTTCGTGGAATGACCCATAAATACACTAATTTGTATGCGACCCTGGACCATAAAACCAGTCATAAGGATCAGTTTTTTGAAATCGAGATGTATACATAGATTTAGACTTGTACATTTGGCCGAGATACAACTATTTAAAAATCTGGAATCTGAGGGTGCAAAAAAATCTAAATATTGAGAAAATTGTTGTCCAAATGAAGTTCTTAGAAATGCATATTACTAAGAAATTAACAGAAATTAAGTTTTGATATATTTACAGCAGGAAATTTATGTTCTTCATGGAACATGATCTTTACTTAATATCCTAATGATCGTTGCCATAAAAGATAAATTAATAATTTTGACCCATACAATGTTGTTGTTGTTTTTTTTTTTGGCTATTGCTACAAATTTACCTGTGCTACTTATGACTGGTTTTGTGGTCCAGGGTCACATATTAGTATAGTGTATACGATATATACAGTTGTGTGTGTATGTGTGTGTGCATATATATATATATATATATATATATATATATATATATATATTATACACACACACACATATTATATGATATTATATATATATTATATGATATTATATATATATTATATGATATTATATATATATTATATGATATTATATTATATATTATTATATAATATAAATATATATAAATATATATATATATATATTATACACACACACACACACAGTTTAAGGCGATCAGGGCACAGTCGGCATGAAATGCTGGGACAGAAAGCACTAGTCAGACAGCAGAGACAGCTGTGTGTTGAATTCCTTGAACGTCCTGTATTTTTAGGGCTGGAGTCCCCAAAGGTGCCAAAGGCGGTTTGATGACGCCTCTGCGGAGCAAACAGGCACCACGGCCGGCCGAAAGCTTTGAAGATCTCTCCAGAGACGTCTTCACCATGCTTTGCTACCTGGGCCCTCACCTGTCCCATGACCCCATCCTTTTTGCCAAGATTGTACGACTGGGCAAGAGTTTCATGAAAGAGGTAAAGACTGACACTAGAGTTGGCTGATACAGCTGCTATTATACATTTGAGCAAACATATTTGAGATAGTGTATGCTTACATACACTAGTTGTATCAGTACCCTAATAAAAACCATATTACTCCACACAACAACTTGGTAAACTAGTTAAAGGAGAAGTCCACTTCCAAAACAAAGACTCACATATAATGTTTCTTTCTTCAGTCGTACAGAAATTGTTTTCTGAGGAAAACATTTCAGGATTTTTCTCCATATATTGGATTGATATGCTGCCCCGATTTTGAACTTCCAAAATGCAGTTTAAGTGCAGCTTCAAAGTAAATCTCAAATGCGGTAAATGTAAATGATCCCAGCCAAGAAAGAAGGGTCTTATCTAGCAAAATGAACGGTTATTTTCATTTTAAAAAATACAATTTAAATACATTTTAATGTCAAACGCTCGTCTTGTCTTTCTCTCCCTGAACTCTGTGTATTGTGACTCAAGACAGTTAGGGTATGTCGAAAAACTCATATGTGTCATACTCGACATAAAACAATCGTATTTTCTCCCTGAACTTCAAAAATCTTTTCAAAATCATCCTACATCACTACAAAAGTACTGACACAGTCTTTGCAAAGTGAACATGCAAAGAAGATCAAACACCCTTAACAAAAAAGGTAAAGCATTGATACAGGGCGATTTTGAAGTTGAGGGAGATCATGAGATGGGAGTTTTCCGACATACCCTAACTGACATGAACTGGAACAAAAACAGTCCAGGCAGAGCAAGACAAGCGTTTGGCATTAAAAAGTGGTATCGTTTACAACCGCATTTGTGATCGTTTGAAGCTGCATTTAAACTGCATTTTGAAAGTTCAAAATCGGGGCACCATATCAGTCCATTATATGGAGAAAAATGCTGAAATGTTTTCCTCAAAAAACATAATTTCTTTACGACTGAAGAAAGAAAGACAAGGGGGTGAGTACATTATATGTGAATCTTTGTTTTGGAAGTGGACTTCTCCTTTAATGAAAACAATCCTGCCGCAACATCAGTTTGAATGATGTATGGATGAATAATATTTTAAACAATCATTGCAGTAAATCAGACATCCACATATATTAACTCTGCAGTGGCTGTATGATGGTTGTATGTGTTGTTAGCTCACACAAATGTAGAAATGATTCAAGCACTTCTGACTGCTGTAGATTCTGCTTTGATTGCCAGATAGATGCACTTTCTCCAGTCTTATTACAGTATTGTCCTTGTGTGTGTTTTGGTGGGCAGAGAATGTAATGGTGTGTCCCAGAGGGTTGATGAGGTCTATATCAGGGCTGTATTAACTCTCCGGCTCGTTTCAATGTAACCTGTGTGAGTTCTGTAGTCTCACTTTATTGTCGGTTAGCCACTATTGATCACTGTCTGTCTCTCTCTACCTCTCTCTCAGTACCAAAGTGAAAGCAGACAAGACACCAAGGACAAAATGGTGAGTCATGGAAAGTCCTGAGTGGGAGTGTAAAGTTGTATGAGGAACAGCACAGGTTTTTGGCTTTTTTGTTTGCTAAATTCTGGAAGCTCAGTGCTGACTGTAAAGTGTATTTGACATTTTTATCACCCATTTTAAACCCTTAATAGATTCTTCCAAACAAATGATCTGGTAACCATTTTAGCATTTAACACTAGCATTGAACAGCCACTAATTTTATTCTAAGTAATTGTATTTGATTACTGGATGCTCCTGTAATGGTCAAATGAGTTGTCTAGATTTAAAGCTATAAATCCTTTTCCAGCCATTGGAGCATTTTATATCCAGATGGCTATGGCAGACCGTTGATTGTGTGTGTGCTGGTGTAGTTGGTGTGCAGCAGTGCAGCTGTGTTTTTCTGGATGTATATGAAGTGATGGATATGTGTGTGTCTCTGGCAGGACTGTCTGCTGAGCTGTTTTCTCAGTATTGCTGATCAGGTGCTGTTACCTTCTCTCTCGCTCATGGAGTGCAACGCCTGCATGTCTGAGGAGCTCTGGGGCTTCTTTAAACTCTTCCCCTACCAGTACAGGTACTGTCAGTTCATCACAGAGCTTCTTTATTAACTGTTAGGCCTTCCTGCTCTGCTAAGTGTACAGGAAATTATATGAGCAAAAATAAATTGGTTATCTAATTGCATCAGACCAGTGACCTAATTGGTAAGGCTGTTGGCTTATTTCCATGTCTGTGATAAATGTACTTTGTCACTTGGAATAAAAGTTACAACTTGCTACCTAAATGTAAAAAAAAAAAAAAAAAAAAAACTTACATTTGTACAACATCTGTTTACAAAATCTGCTTGCTGTGAGGTTCACAGTTTTTAAATGAAGTGGCCTCGGTCCTTTGATTGACACGTGTAGATGCTGTGCTACACAGGAGCCCTCCAATTTTTGTACACCTGATGCAGATTTATTTGAATGCAAATGTATTTTGGATGACATGTTCTGTTAAAGGGATAGTTCACCCAAAAATATATAATGCAGTTATCATCATTTGCCCTCATGTTGTTCCAAACCTGTATGAATTTCTTTCTTCTGCTGAACACAAAAGATACTTAGAGTATGGGTAACCGAACTTTTTTTTTGTTCCCATTGACTGACGACTTATTTAGATATAGTGTGTATGTATGTATGTGTATATATATATGTACAGTGGGTACAGAAAGTATTCAGACCCCCTTAAATTTTTCACTCTTTGTTATATTGCAGCCATTTGCTAAAATCATTTAAGTTCATTTTTTTTTCCTCATGAATGTACACACAGCACCGCATATTGACAGAAAAACACAGAATTGTTGACATTTTTGCAGATTTATTAAAAAAGAAAAACTGAAATATCGCATGGTCCTAAGTATTCAGACCCTTTGCTGTGACACTCATATATTTAACTCAGGTACTGTCCATTTCTTCTGATCATCCTTGAGATGGTTCTACACCTTCATTTGAGTCCAACTGTGTTTGATTATACTGACTGGACTTGATTAGGAAAGCCACACACCTGTCTATATAAGACCTTACAGCTCACAGTGCATGTCAGAGCAAATGAGAATCATGAGGTCAAAGGAACTGCCTGAAGAGCTCAGAGACAGAATTGTGGCAAGGCACAGATCTGGCCAAGGTTACAAAAAATTTCTGCTGCACTTAAGGTTCCTAAGAGCACAGTGGCCTCCAAAATCCTTAAATGGAAGACGTTTGGGACGACCAGAACCCTTCCTAGAGCTGGCCATCCGGGCAAACTGAGCTATCGGGGGAGAAGAGCCTTGGTGAGAGAGGTAAAGAAGAACCCAAAGATCACTGTGGCTGAGCTCTAGAGATGCAGTCGGAGATGAGAGAAAGTTGTAGAAAGTCAACCATCACTGCAGCCCTCCACCAGTCGGGGCTTTATGGCAGAGTGGCCCGATGGAAGCCTCTCCACATGGAGTTTGCTAAAAAACACCTGAAGGACTCCAAGTTGGTGAGAAATAAGATTCTCTGGTTTGATGAGACCAAGATAGAGCTTTTTGGCCTTAATTCTAAGCGGTATGTGTGGAGAAAACCAGGCACTGCTCATCCCCTGTCCAATACAGTCCCAACAGTGAAGCATGGTGGTGGCAGCATCATGCTGTGGGGGTGTTTTTCAGCTGCAGGGACAGAACAACTGGTTGCAATCGAGGGAAAGATGAATGCGGCCAAGTACAGGGATATCCTGGACGAAAACCTTCTCCAGAGTGCTCAGGACCTCAGACTGGGCCGAAGGTTTACCTTCCAACAAGACAATGAACCTAAGCACACAGCTAAAATAACGAAGGAGTGGCTTCACAACAACTCTGTGACTGTTCTTGAATGGCCCAGCCAGAGCCCTGACTTAAACCCAATTGAGCATCTCTGGAGAGACCTAAAAATGGCTGTCCACCAACGTTTACCATCCAACCTGACAGAACTGGAGAGGATCTGCAAGGAGGAATGGCAGAGGATCCCCAAATCCAGGTGTGAAAAACTTGTTGCATCTTTCCCAAAAAGACTCATGGCTGTATTAGATCAAAAGGGTGCCTCTACTAAATATTGAGCAAAGGTTCTGAATACTTAGGACCATGTGATATTTCAGTTTTTCTTTTTCAATAAATTTGCAAAAATGTCAACAATTCTGTGTTTTTCTGTCAATATGGGGTGCTGTGTGTACATTAATGAGGAAAAAAATGAACTTAAATGAGTTTAGCAAATGGCTGCAATATAACAAAAAGTGAAACATTTAAGGGGGTCTGAATACTTTCCGTACCCACTGTATGTGTGTGTGTGTATATATATATATATATATAATTTTTTTTTTTTTAGCCGATACTTTTCTTATATGTTCAGTAGAAGAAAGAAACTTAAAGTAAATTATAGATTTTTTTTTTTTTTTTTTTTTTTTTTTTTTTTTTTGAGTGAACTGTCCCTTTAAGTACTGCAGATTTGGGATTACCAAACAGGATTGCATGTAGGACTCTACGTCACAGTGTTTTGTGTACAAGGCCAGTGTACAATAATTCATAACCTGGTACAAGAGTTAAAAATCTCAGCACACTGTTTCTGGGCTGGTTTTTGTTTTGATATTTTTAAAGGATGCTTTCAGCCCATTGTATCTGTTGGTAACTGTCAAATGTGTAACATTATGGGCTGTTTTATCATGGGAGTCATTATATCCAATGATTGTTGTGTGTCATATAACACATGTTTTATAACATGATGTTTTTACTGCCTCACTATATATTGCATGCCTATTCCCTAATGATATTCCCCCGTACACAAATATCTAAACGCTGTCAGAATGCCTTGATGAACATGATATGTATTTTCATTACTTTACATAAGGATCTGTGTTGTGTAATTAGGTATCGTCTCTATGGGCAGTGGAAGAATGAGACGTATGGCAATCATCCACTCCTGGTGAAGATCAAGGCTCAGACGGTAGACAGAGCCAAATACATCATGAAGTAAGTTTACTTTCTGTCAGAATCTAGATTGGTTCTTCTGAACTGCATAAATAAGCCTCTGCTCTCCTGTAACTGCACATCTCTGACCTGTAGTGAGAGGAAGCATTCCCAGTTTTTAGTAGGTTGTCATGACTAATTCTGAGTTCTCTCTTCATTTTCTTGACTTTTGTGAACATTAGGGACGCAACAACATAGTTAGTCCACGGTTCAATATGTACCTCGGTTTTTAACCACGGTTTTCATTTCGGTATTATTTTTAGAGTTTTTTTTTTTTTTTTTTTTTTTTTTCGCAAAATAGGATGGGTTTTAATTCATACTGGACACCAGAGGGGGCTCTCGTGCAGAAAATCAACATATGCGTCAAAGTAGTATCATTGATGACGTTCTGTTCCAGCTTCTCTAATATGGATAAAGGCATTGCTATTGCTGTAACTGAATAAAAACAAGCTATAACGTTAAACATTTTGAATGAGGAAATTTAAGGACAATAAACACTCGTCTGCAATAATATATCATTTATCTCTGTTCTTCAAGCCATCTCATGTATTTTCATAAGCTATAGCTAATCGACATGCATAGAATATGAGTATAGAATTTATTGTCTGCCTCATTCTGCGATAAGAATCCACATCAGATCACATAAGGAGGTTATTTCAAACACTCGACTAATGTTGTGAATTAAAAAAGTTAAATAATGTTAAATAAAAAGTTATAATGTTTTTTTTAATAACTTCTGTTTTTATAACTCTTATAACTCTTAACTCGTGTGTTGCTTTTTCAGATATAAGCGGGGAAGCGCTTCCTCATTTCACGTTAAATCGCGGGCACGCATACAGCAAATTCCAAGAGAAATAAAACAAGGAAGTTATTTAAATGCAAAACCGAAAAACCGCAATTCACAAGCGCATATTGAACCGTGGATGCCGTACCGAACGGTTCGATATTATATTTAGTATTGTGACCTCCCTAGTGAGCATGCCAGTGTGGCAAAAGCAGGTCTTCGTTGACTAAAAAGCACAAGGAAAGCATGATTTGTTTCATTTCCGTTCGAAAGTTTGAGAGTTTTTCTTTTTTAAATAAAGAAATGGATACTTGATAAGGATGTGATAAATTGATGAAAGGTTGCAGTAAAGACATTTGCAATGTTATAAAAGCAAATAAATACTAATAACTTCATAGAAGTGCTGTTCTTTTGAACTTTGTTCATTCATAAAAATCCTGACAATAAAGTCTGACAGCTTCCACAAAAATATTAAGCAGCAAAAACTGTTTTCAACATTAATAATAAGTGTTTTTTGGCAGCAGATGAGCATATTAGGATGATTTCTGAAGGATAATGTGACACTGAATACTGGAGTAATGATGCTGAAAATTCAACTTTGATCACAGCAATAAATTGAGTAATATTTCACAGTAATACCGTTTTGTCGGTGTTTGCTGAAGCAAACCCATAAAAGTAGTGTACTGTAGTGAACTGTAGTGCAGGTGCTATTCCATTTATTTCCTTCATATTGAAGTGTTTTATGAAGAGTTGAACCAAAACCTTGAGCCAAAAAGTATTTTGGTTTTAAAGTATTTAGTTTACATTTGTAACCCATTCCATGAAGCACTGCAGATATAACTGAACTTTTTTTTTTTTTTTTTCTTCATCGTTTCTTAGGCTCTAGTGCTAAAACATCCTGCATTAAAAGAATATGTCTATAGAAAGCTAAATTACTCACACATGCTGTTCTAAATCTAAATTAAATTTATTTGGAGCACAATAATAGAAAGACTGTACAAAATCTGTCTGCTGCTTGTTTCCATACAAAAGAACTGCATGGAGGCTGTCAACTTCCAAAATGTTGAAAAATATCCATTAAAATAGCCCATAATAACTCATAGGCTGTACTTAAGTTTTATGATGACTGTGTGTGATCACATTAAAGTTTGTCCTTCCATTGTCATTACATTAAAATAGTGTCAATTTGTGTTCTAAAGTGAAAACAGTGTTCTAGTGAAGTTCTAGTAAAGAGTTCTAGTACCCTTTGTGTTCTAAAGAAGAAAGTCATACAAGTTTATAAGGTAAATAATGCCAGAATGTTTGATTTTTGTGTGAACTATTCATCTAACAAACATGGGTTAACCTCACCTAGCTAACTTCTAAGATGCTGCTGAGGGGATTGCTGAAATCCCTGTTTCTATGGCAACAGCTCTTATCGGTGAGTCTCCTCACAGAATTATGGGTAGTGTAGTTTAATATCTTTTTACACGCTTTCTTTTAAGGTATGAAATTTGATTTTCAATAGGAGCATCCACTTAAAGTATCTATTTTTATAATTGCAGACAGACCTATATTGAGCTCTGAGGTTGTTCTTTGTTGTTTTTACCTCTGCAGTTTCTCAACTCGTTCCAACCATTGCCCTCAGACAATGTGTAGATTTAGGATGTTACATCCCCTGAACAGTGCAACTTTAAAGGCAGTTCTCCTTGAACAAGGTTTATGTTGCCCTGCGTGTGTGTGTGTGTTCAGCCCCCTGTGCATATAGATGAGCACTTTGAAAGGGCTTGCAGAATTGCTGCATCAGATTCTTTGCTTTCTTTTCAAGTGTGTTGAATAAATGATGATATTTTGGCAGATAATTGGATAGAGAGGGAGGGAGCGGAGAATGAGCTGAGGCTAAACACGTCAAAAGTGTTCAGGGAGAAAGAGAGGGAAGCTCAAGGTCGCCTGTCAAACGGGCCGAGTCGAGGCCTCGTATGTGTCAGACTGCTCTCAACCGTTTAGTCTCTCTCCTCGGATGTCGCTTGTAGCTTGTGCTAGTAGTTTTGCGTTTTTCAGGTGTTGAATTGAAAGAAACTCATGAAAATGACCAGGCTAAGGTTTTTAAACCTTACAAGTGACACCTGCATCCAACAATTCATTCTGCCTTTTTTTTTTTAATATAAATGTTTGGTTTTATCCAACATGTTTATTTTTGTCACGCTTATTTTTATGGTTTACCTTCATTTTTCTTGGTCAGTAGTCTGCTTTTAAAGGAGAACTCCACTTTGTCATCCAATATGTTCATGTCTGTCTGTCTTCAGTCGTTAAGAAATTATGGTGTTTGAGGAAAGCATTTCAGGATTTTTCTCTGTATAATGGACTTCATTGGTGTCCCGATTTTGAATGTCCAAAATGTAGTTTAAATGCAGCTTTAAAGGGCTCTAAACCGATCCCGGCTGAGGAAGAAGGGTCTTATCTAGCGCAATAAGCGGTCATTTTTTTTCGGAAGATAAAAATTTGTATACTTTTTAAGCACAAAAGCTTGTGTAGCACAGGCTCTGGGATGCGTGTTCAGGACGCTACGAATCACGTCTAAGTTCATCGTCTGTGTACTCCTCAAAAAGGTAGAGTATGGCGAAAAACTCATCTCATTTTCTCCTACAACTTCAGAATCGTCCAACATCGTTGTACCTTTTTGTTTGTAAACAGCGTTACTTACTTGCACTTCCTTAGTCTTTGTTCGTTCGCTTTTTAAACACTGGGTCAGTAGTTCCGCCTACGTTCCGCGTGACCTTTCAACATGATTCAGTAGTGTTATGGACGCGTATCCCAGAGCCTGTGCTACACAAGCTTTTGTGCTTAAAAAGTAAACATTTTTATTTCGCTAGATTAGACCCTTCTTCCACGGCTGGGATCGTTTAGAGCCCTTTAAAGCTGCATTTAAACTACATTTTGGACGTTCAAAATCGGGGTGTCCATTATATGGAGAAAAATCCTGAAATGCTTTCCTCAAAAACTGTAGTTTCTACACAATTGAAGACAGAACATGAACATCTTGGATGATAAGGGGGTGAGTAAATTTTTTGTAAATTGTTGTTCTGAAAGTGGACTTCTCCGTTAATCAGTGGTATAGCCTGAGGCTGCAGAAATCTGAAGGACATCACATCAAGGACAGAGAGGAACTAGTATGATTGGAGTCGTGTGAAGGAAATAAATATTTGTTGAGTTCTGTGAGGATACAGCCTTGAGTCTGAAAGCTTGCTACAAAAGATGATTTGCTTGCTCAGATTTAGCAACAAAAAATTGTGCAATATTATCCTAAACCCAAGCATCTGATAGTCATACATATGATGTTTAAATTAGGGCTCTTAACCGATTAATTGCATATAAAATAAAAGTTTGAGTTTGTCTAATATATGTGTGTGTAATTATGATGTGTATAAATACACACAAATTAAAGTAGATATTTAAGAGAAATATGTACAAAATATTTTTTTTATATAAAATATAAATTGTATAAAAATAATAAATACATATACTTGTAAATATTTCTTAAATATATACATGAATGTTTGTATTTATATATAAATAATAATTACACACAGTACACACACACATTAGGCAAACTCAAATGTATGTGATTTCTTTGTATGTGATTAATTGCAATTTAATCGTTGACAGCCCTAGTTTAAATATAAAGCTATTAAGTTCAAACTAGTACATTCATTATACAAGTTTAGATGAATTTCTAAAGCATTTTTATTTCTATATAACATTTTAATTTAACTACTGAATTATTTTTTGTGTTCTCCAAAATCTTACTGTTTAAATGCTTTATTTTAGCTTTAATTGAGCAGTTATTTTTCCAGTCTGACTAGTTGGAAGCGAAGTGTTGCATGCATTATTTTGCATTCGGTAGCCTTATGTGACTGTGTGTGTGTGTGCTGTGAGTCGGTCTGGCAGACATTAGTGGAGTGTGTGAGTTGTAGGGAGGTGCAGGTGGTGTGTGAGACTGCAGTGCTGCTGCGGAGGATCTGTGAGCACTGAGGCAGAAACACAGAGTAGCAGGGCTTCATTCAGCAGTATGACTGGAGGAGGTGAAGAGACGTGCACACTCTCCGAAATCCGTCTGAACACTCGCTGCACTGCATTGAGGGGTTTTACTCTCTTTCTGAGCATCTTTGCTGTTTGATTAGTATTATATGTGAATGGAGTCTATACAGGAAATCACATTCACACTAATGCACAGATGTGTTTTGACATTTCGGATGTCCTGTCTGTTTAATCCTTTAAGACATGACTGACTTTTAGATGAATTTCATTCATGGAACCACTACATAAATATGCGTACAGCCTCGTGCCACGAGTGCCCTTCAGAGTGAATACTCAAAGTGCATGTGAGCATTTAAAAAGCAGCCGTCTGTCAGTGAGTGAGTTTCGCGTATCTAATATACTATCTAATTGCATTCCAGACAGCATTAATGGTGTCTTTGTAGAACATTTGGAAGAGAAAACTGTGATGTACTGGTGAAATCGCACATTGTAGGTGCTGTAAAATCGAGCAAATTAAGCCTGTGATTGTCCTTGTAATTTGGTTCAACATTTCCGAACTTAATGTAATATTAGATACTTGTTCAGGGATTTTGTGTGTGTGTGAGTACTTGGCAGCAACTCTAATATGGCTGTCTCTAGTGCGTGAAAGTGCTCAGAATCAATTCTGAGCCTAGTTTTTACTGCATATTCAGAATCGTTGAAGAGAGAATTGTGATGCGTCAAATCTTTTTTCCTCCCACCCCTGTTTTTTAACATCTCTTTCTTGACGTGTTTGATTGGTGTGCCAAAAGTGAGTTTAGTGAAAATGTTAGATATGTACTAGTGTGGTGGCTGACGTCCTATGGTTCATGTGAGCTTTATTAGACTTCTGGGTATCAGAAGATGTCATTAGAGCTTGTTCATTGTGCTCTGAAGGTTAAGCAAACCAATTAGGCCACCTGATGTGACGTGGGGAATGTGCAGGAACACGCACACACACAGGGCTCCTTATTAAGACCAATGACACCGTCATGGCTCAGCAGTCAGCAGCTCCTGTCGGCTCACCAACTCAAATGGAAACTCCACAACGCCAGTGCTGGCTCTGTGCCCTTCTCCTGTGTGTGTGTGTGTGTGTTTTTTTTTTTTCCCCAGCTACTTTATTAATTGACTTTTTAATTGGCCCTTTTGTGCCACACTTCAGACAAAGCAGCTCTGCTAGTCTGCGGGAAAACACGGCCCCCCGCGCTCACAATTAACGGCGTTATAAAGAACGGCCCGAGAGGCGCTTCACTTCACGTGACAGTCCATCATGCGCCTGCTGGCATGTGTGATAAGAAATCAGTGCAGAGGCGTGAAGACTCATAAAACATGAGCGAGACAGGACCTAGACAGCCGTCCACTCTCACCAATAGCGGAGACACCCGTCTGTCGTCTGTCATGGCGTGAATATTGGAATTTATGCAACAATCACAATACTGGGAGGCCGTGTTAACAAGTAGTCGACAATGGGTTTGTCATTGGATTTTTAAAATATAAGCTGTTTAAACAGTGTTTCCAGCAAAAATAACTATGGCACTTATTACTGATATCTAGGGAGCAGTGTTGTCATTATTATGCTAGGGCCCTATGAAATTTGTTTTTTTTTTTTTTTCCCCAAATTCCTTTTCTTTATGCTTTAATTTTTCTGGATTCCATTATTTTTTTTTTTTTTTTTGCGTGTTTGTTTGTTTGATTGTTTTTTCTAGACTGTTTTAATGGTTAAAAATATGGTTAAAAAAATATTTTAATAATAATTATTGTAGTAGTAGTAGTAGTAGTAGTAGTAGTAGTAGTAGGGCTGGGTATCAAGTTTGATACTTTTTAGGCACTGACCGAAATGGCTCGATACCATCGAGTATCAAAAACCCTCTTGTCATTCTGTACCAAACTTCGATATAGGGGTTAATCTCGTCAACATCAGTGTGCCAATAAGCCCGCAGCACTAGGTGTGTTCGACTAGAAGTGGCGCAGCACAGATCGGCGGCTTTCACACTAAACGCGGAATGCGCAGCCCTTCAGAGCATAGCGGCAGAAGTTGAACTAATTTGAACTTTGAGCGCGGCTTGCTCGCATCCACGAGAGCGATCTGAAAACATACGAAGCAGTCTGCTCTCTATAGCTCTCTTGATTCTGCGCAGGGCCGTGACAAAGTCGAACACACCTGCTAGTTTACACCGGTTACGCTCAGAGATGTGGCTCACACGTGAGGCTGTAGCATGAAAGCATTACAGCCCCTTAGATGCAAGGCTACGTTTACACTGGTGCGTTTTTGTTTAAAAAATTAAAACAGTCCTCATCCATACTGGCATTTCAGAGAAGATAACTGTACATACTACACAACCAAAAGTGTACGTTATGTGATCATTCACGGACACTGAGGCATTATGCTACATAAGACAATAAATAAGATTTATATTCCACTTTTACTCAAAACTCCATTTTAAACCACCAACGAGTGTTTGCAATAACTTTCGTTTAATGTTGCTGAAATATGTTATGTCCTCTGAGTCAGTAGAGCGATTGCAGAAGAGAGGAAGCATATAACGTTATACACACCGGCAGACAGCGCTGGAAGGTGCTAATGCTTGTCATTAAATTAGTGGAAAATGAATAGAAGATATGATTCTGAGGTATGCATTTTAAAACGAACATGCACTAGTGTGAATGTAGCGTAACAGATGTGTTAACTGAATTTTTTGAGCTTTATTAAAATTATTTCACTGATTTATTGTGGTGGATATATTTTGTTCCTTTGTGCAGTGGCTCAGGAGTCTTTGAATCTGTATAAACGCTGAGAAAAAAAAAATAAAAATTGAGATAATGTAATCTTGTATTGTATTGAAGTCAAGGTATTAATATTGGCACCGATATCGAAAATTTTTGAACAGTACTCAGCCCTAAGTAGTAGTACTATCATTACATTAAGTAATATATTTCTGTCACAGTTTCTTCAAGGTTCACCAAACTTTTGTTAAAAGGTTGCTTTGAATTACTTTAAGTTTGTGTTTGTATAGAATACGATAGTTTTCTCAAATGAAACCGTGAAATGCTCATGATGTGACGTTCAGCAGTTCTAGAGATTAGGTGTGTTCATGTACTCGTATTGAGGTGGCAGAGGCAAAAAACACCGCAAGTGTCACATGCACTTTAGTAAAGGAAACCATGTTTCTGTGCCACACAGACACAACCTTTTTTTGCGGCTTAAAATTCATAGACACTATTCCATATCGCATTGTGATCTAAGTGTACTAACGTGCTTTTGTTTTATTCATTCAAAATTTGGCAAATTCTGTGATATTCCATATTATACAGTAAATTCCACATTGGGCGCATGACTGAAAGCCCAAATCCTATTGGTTGGCCAGTTTTCTTAGCAGTGATATGGAAAAAGATTAGACCAGCTTTGTTTGTGTTGGTCTGTATTAGGGGTGTAACGGTGCACATATTTGTACCGGAAATGTTCTATATGGGTCTTTCGGTTCAGTACGCATGTGTACCGAACAAGTGCAGCTTTTGTTTTGGGTTTTTTTTTTAATTTGTTTTTCCGGGAAATTCAAACAATAAATGACAGTCTTTGTGGCATGACTAGAGTGGTCGCGTCAGAGCCGTAACATGCCGCCGAATTGTGCGGTGTAAATGCGGTCCTTTCAAATGGCAGCGCGGAGCATGAGTGAACACGATCATTCCTTCCTCTGTACTACTAGTTTTAATGCAAATAAACATAAATGAACACATGAATGAACATCTCATGCCTCATGTAACCGCTCGATCAGTTTCAACCACGGAAAGACATTGACAAAACAGCGTTTTGATTATTATTATATTTAAAAATAAATAGTAATTAAATTTAAGTTTGGGTTAAAAATTGAGGAAAAAAGTTTTTCCTCCTGCTGTACTGAAATCATACTGAACCGTGACGTTGTGTACCGAACCAACACATTTGTGTAACGTCACACCCCTAGCCTGTATCGATGCATGATCAGCCATTCTTCTAATTCTAAGAATTAAATAATTACATTTGTTGCACTGCATTTCTGTACTGAACATTTGTCTTAGTGTGAACTGGCCTTTAGGCAGGCCTTTTCAAACTAGGCCAGTTAGAAACAATTAAATATCATTCATTTTTTTTGTTTTAAACATGCATGAGTATAAAAAAAACCATCAGATTAAAACCGGGGCTCTGAACTGGTTCAAGGAATGAAAATGAAAACTGGAAACGAACGAAATTTTGACAGAAACAGAAACAAAATCAAATTGTATAGTTCCGAACACAATCGAAAATTTGAAACGGCCATTAACTGGTTAGTAATGTTATTTTAGCGTTCCATTTAATATGTGAAAAGCTTTCATGTTCTTACTCTTTTTGAAAACCAAGGTTCAAATCTGCATGACGTGACGTAACTTGGCAAGTTTGCTCCAAACCACAGATTCAAAACAAAAGATTTGTAAACGTTCCAGAGCTTCATGCTGTGCCATTACTAATAATGCCTTTATGTGATGTGATGGCTGTAGAAATATTGATTTTGCTTAGTTATTTGAGAACACAAAATATGCACGGCCCTTTGACCAGGATCTTGTTATATTTTTATTTTTTTGGCACCAATACACATAAATGGATAAGGTGTTATGATTGGTGGCGATATGCCAGCCAAATGTTGTCTGATTATTAAGTATAGCCAATTTACAGTTCTGTCTTTAGTCAGTGGTGAGTGTTATTAACTGTTCCTTTTGGTGTGTCTGTGCCAGTCTTCTTGGTTTTCACCTCCTCACCTTCTCTTTGGCTTTTTTCTTTCCCCAGGCGATTGACTAAGGAGAATGTGAAGCCCTCAGGAAGGCAGATTGGAAAGTTAAGCCACAGTAACCCCACCATTCTCTTTGATTATGTGAGTATTTTATTGCTTGTGACGGCCATAATGGTCCGCTAGACTAATGACGTGCTTTTACAGGGCTACTTTATAATCTGCAGTGTGCCATCAATTTTCATTGCTCCCGAGATTAAAAAGCACGTATATAAGCTCAGACCAGTGGCCTAATGCCCAACATCAGAACGAGAGCATGAACACGAGGCTAAATTTAGGCTGTATTAGTCAGCAGGCTAGCGGTAATCGCATTCATCTCCATCGAATGTAAGAAATTCATGACTGGGTCGACAGATCTTTGTGTGTGCCAGAAAGTTTTCATCTGTATGCGTCTTTCTGCTGGGTTAGTTCTGAGGAAGTGGTGCGGAGTCTCGTTCTGCTGTCACCGTTCATGCTGCGCACGTCTTCAGCGATGAGAGACTCCATGAGTTTTGCTCTCGTGTACTGAGAAGAAAAGACTTGGAAGTGGCTGACGTTGGCAAGGCTTTGAGTTCATTAGCATTTCTGAACAAAATCAGAAGGTTCTGTGCTGAAATAAAAGACAGAGATGAGCTCTGATGAAGGCTGTGTTATTCAGGCGCTGGCTGAGGACCGCGCTTTCCTTACGCCTTTCCTCGAGAGAGAGGCCACTGACTGATGCTGCTGCCTCTGAACTGGCAAACATTTGCCGCAGTGTAACATCAAATCAAAATTGATTCAGTTTGCTTGAATGAATGTCCCTGGTCTAATTGAGCAATAAGTTATTCCACATGACCAGGGAAATATAATTAGTGGTGTTTGCAAAGATAAGTTTAGCAGTTGACTGATACTGACCAATATTGATTGCTGCAGTGAAACAGTGAACCTGTTTGGTGTGAGGAGCTTTAATGTCCCAGGCAACCTTTGTAGTCCCATTTAGACTCTCACTATTAACAGCCTTTAATAAAAAGGTATCGGGTGTAGGGATGTTTATTTTGGTCATTTTTCCTAACCGACAGTCGACGCTCGTTAACCGATTAATTAAATTACAATTTAATTAATTTAGAAAGGATAAATATCTGTGACCCTTTAAAAATAACAAGATTAGTTTTCCAGGGATTAATTTTACATGCGCAAAAAAACAGAACATGAGGATTCACATGGACGCATCACATCACACTCCTGCAGCGCTTCTGTGAGCAGAGAAGAACATCATAAAGCTAAGCTGTATATAATGAATAAATAGGCCTATGTCATAAATATTTTTATTGTAATTAACAAACCAAAAGAAAAAACTGTGCAACAAGTAGCTGGTATGCAGAGTTTTGGTTCATTTTTGCGGCATCCTATTTTTCTTTATTTTACAAAAGCACACAGATTTGTTTTTATTGTGAGTGTACACAAATAAAAGCTAACCATTTACTAATTGTTTAATCTGTTTGACTAGGAGTCATTTCCACTGTTAGAAGGGGAAAAAAAAAATCAAGTGATTGCACCGGCGACATACGCGCACACACAGTTAAGCACTGCTAACTTGACAATGCACCCTTTCCTTATAATAAAATACAGTCAGCCAGACATATGGAAAAATCACACTGCTTAATCGTTATCAACGTACTGCAGAGGTTTTATGCCAAATAATTTGTATAATGTGGATATTGGAATGTGAGTGAAGTACAAAACCAGGTTTACATAATATTTCGGCATTTTAGCACATCTCAAATATGGAAACATTTAGATTTGTGTCGTATGAGAGACCCAATATTAGGTTCAGTTTTGCTTTAGCCTAAATTAATTCGTTTTGGCTGTATTATATAGCCTAGTGTCTTATATTTTTCATTCTTGTTCTTTTCTCAATACTGTAAAATTGAAAGATTTTTTTTTTTTTTGTGGAGTGAGTGGAACAAAAATAGCCTAGCCTATATTCATAGTGTTTGTAAACATTTTGTGTTGGCATCAGGTCTAGTTTTTGAATGTAATAAAATCGACTAAATGTTATAGGCCTAGTCTAATAATAATAATAATAATAATAATTTATTATTATTATTATTATTTATTATTTTTATTTTATTTTATTTTTATTTTTTTCTTCTTTCTTTCTCTCAAAAACTGCAGTTTTATTTTAACCTTTCCTTGTTGGATAATGGTTAACTGGTTAAAATTTGCATCCCTAAATGGGTGTGTGTCATGCAAAAGAACGTAAAATATCTTCAAAAAATAGTTATTTTTTATTTTTTTTTTTTTTTTTAAACAGGCATTTAACCAAAAACCTAAAAAAAAAAAACAAAAAAAAAACATTGGCTTTAGTATAGCTAAACTGGAAAAACACAAATTTGTGTCTGGGTTTTGGTCTACAAAAAATGTATATCTGATAACTTTTTTTTTTTTTTTTTTTTTTTTTTTTTTTTTTTTTTTAAATGACGTGAATAATTCTTTATTTTATCTTAGTTTAGATTTTACTTGTGTGTTTGTTGAATTTCATCTTCATATCACAATAATAATAAATTAATGAATTTAAAAAAAAAAAAAAACTTTGGATCCAATATTATAAAATTAAAGGAGTAAAGGAAAGGAAAAAATGTTACAAATATTGGAAAGTATTTGTGAAACTGATCACTATGATACACATGTAGTAATGATCACAATAAGGTCTATTACAAATTAATAAAATCCCATCTCTTGCAATGCGTTACCACAGTAAAATGTAAGTTTGTGTCATTACAGAGAATTGTATTTATTTATTTATTTGCTTTTTTTTTCACTTGATCACATAATTTGGCAGTATCTTTGAATCCCAGCGCCCAGTTGCATAACCTTAGCCTCTATGTTAAGGCACTGTCTTAAAGAAGTCCACTTCCAGAACAATAATTGACAGATAATGTACTCACCCCCTTGTCATCCAAGATGTTCATGTCTTTCTTTCCTCAGTCATAAAGAAATTGTTTTTTGAGGAAAACATTTCAGCATTTTTCTCCATATAATGGACTGATATGGTGCCCCGAGTTTGAACTTCCAAAATGCAGTTTAAATGCGGCTTCAAACGATCCCAAATGTGGTTGTAAACAATCCCAGCCGAGGAAGAACTCTGATCATATTTTCTTCCTCAACTTCAAAAATAATTTCAGATTCATCCTACATCGCTGCAGAAGTATCGACCCAGTCTTTGCAAAGTGAACATGCAAAGATCATCAAACAGCGATATAGGGCGGTTTTGACAGTTTTTCGACATACCCTAACTGTCATGAACCAGAACAAAAACAGTCCAGGCAGAGTAAGACAAGACGAGTGTTTGAGATTAAAAAGTATATCAATTGTATTAATTGTATGAAAATAACCGATCGTGTCGCTAGATAAGACCTTTCTTCCTCCGCTGGGATCATTTACAACTGCATTTGGGATCGTTTGAAGCCGCATTTAAACTGCATTTTGGAAGTTCAAAACCAGGGCACTATATCAGTCCATTATATGGAGAAAAATACTGAAATGTTTTCCTCAAAAAACAATTTCTTTAGGACTGAAGAAAGACATGAACATCTTGGATGACAAGGGGGTGAGTACATTATCTGTAAATTTTTGTTCTGGAAGTGGACTTCTCCTTTAAGAACTAGTCTGACCACCTAATATTTTGGATTCAGCATAGACTAATCTAAGTTTTTATGTAATTTTCTGTAAAAATGTTGACCAGTCTTAAAGAAAATAAATTAATGACAAATTTTTCAGACTAGTCTAAACCTTTTATGCAACCACAGAAGCTTGAGTGAAAATGGTATGTATTAAAAATGTCTGTAAAAAACTACTTGAATGACATACATGGAGCTCAGGAGAATAAAAATAAAAATGTACGTAGAAGGAGTGAGTCACTGCTGCTGAGTCCTCTTTTGTCAGGTAATGAGTGTAACGTTTCTCTCTTTTCTTTCAGATTCTGTCTCAGATCCAGTGGTACGATAACCTCATAACTCCAGTGGTGGACTCTCTCAAATACCTCACCTCTCTCAACTATGATGTTCTGGCCTGTATCCTTTCAGACAGCTGTTATAATTACACTCCCACTGTATGATAATCTTCCCCCTCCGCTAATAACAGCTCTCCCAGGAACTTGCTGATCTCCTCGAAACTCCCGTAATTTGCGCGTGATTAAAATAGCATGTAATCGCTCACCTTGACTTCGCCGTCGTCACTGAGGGTGACAGCTTTGTGTGTTTAAAAAGGGGAGAAAAAGCATTTGTGCAGTTTGGAGAGCAGCGGAGGAAAATAGACTGTTAATTTTCTTTTGAACATGCCAAAACAATGTCTGACCGTATGAGTAATAGCCTGAGCGGTGTGTGCCGCGTGTTATCTTTAAAGAGCGAGACGTGCTGTGTTTGAGCCCTTGACCGTGTGGGCAGATTGCATTATTGAAGCTTTAGCCAACCCAGAGAAAGAGAAGATGAAACACGATGACACGACCATTTCATCATGGCTGCAGAGTGAGTGCCGCTTTTCCTCTGAAACGCCTCTTCGATGTGCCGAGATGCTGAATAAATTGAACTTCTGCCCGGCGTTCTTAATGGACGCTAAATGTCATTTCTTGAAATGGTTTGACCCTGCTGCTAGAGTGTGTCCGGAAACCAATTTGGAGCACAAATGCGTGACTTTCTTGACTTGCCCTCGTAAAGACTCGAATGCTCATTCTTATGATAATATTTTGCTTTTGTCGTCGCATCTTTCCCTAGGTCTCGCTAGTCTTTGTGGAGCTGTTTTCAGGAAATATCCCATTGAGTTAGCCGGTCTTCTGCAATATGTGACCAACCAGCTGAAAGCAGGCAAGAGGTACGCTTACATGTTTGCGGTGTTTAAGTCCTGACCTGCTCTTTAAAGTGTCACGGTGGTGGTTTTACCCCACGCTTCATTGAAACTGTTAGAAACTGTTGAACATATGCAGACTATCACAAAACACAAAAACCGTTGTGGATCATTCAAGTACAGATGGAAAGTATCCTGCATCGGTAAACTTTTGAACAGGGTCTCTTATATATAAATTCTTCTATAATTTTATCTTGTGGACTATATTTAAACTTAAAAAGGAGAGAAATGGCAAAAAATAAATAAATAAATAAAAATAAATAAATAAATTATGATCCCTGTTATTTTGTTAAAATGGAAACACTTTGCAAATTTTAAAAGGTGCATGAAAATGTCTGACTTACAAAATAAGAAATATGTATTTTTTTTTTTTTTTTTGTTCTTTTTTCTTTTAAACAATAGCCACAATAAAAGCAGTATTTTATCGTCACAGTGGTAAAATTGTCTATAGGTGAAATGGGATTTTACTGATTATAATTCCAGTTTTTTTTGTTTTGTTTTTTTTCCCCAAACAGTGATACCCAATATTATGCAGCCCTACTGCCCATTCTCCTGACTACTTATGTAATTTCTCAGTTGGAGTTTTTTATTTTATTTTAATTTATTTTATTTTATTTTATTTTATTATTTTATTTTTATTTTTGTTTTGTTTTGTTTTGTAATTATTTTATTTATTTTAATGCCTAGTAATTTTTTTTTTGTAGTAATTTTGTTTAGAGGACTTTTGGAATGTATTTTATTTATTTGTTTATTTAAATGCCTGGTTAAATTTATGCAACATTTACAAATTAATATAATCCCATCTCCCATCTTACAATGCGTTACCACAGTTAAATGAGTTTCATTAAAGTGTTTTTCAATAAGTGTTTCATTAAAGAGAATTGTATTTATTTATTTACTTACTTACTTTTCAGCAGTATAGTAGTTCAGTCTGATCCCAAGGGCCAATTGCATAACCTTAGCATCTATGATAATGCCTTAGTGTCTTAAGAGCTAGTCTGACCAACTAATATTTTGGATTTGACTAATCTAAGTTATGTAATAATACTTGATACTTGAAAAAATACTTGATACACAAAAAATATTTGAATGACATGCATGGAGCTTAGGGGAATAAAAATAAAAATGTATGTAAAAGGAGTGAGTCGCTGCTGCAGAGTCCCCTTTTTTTTATTTTACTTATTTATTCATTTTATTAAATGCTAGGTTACATTTTTTTGTAGTAATTTTGTTTAGAGGACCTCTGGAATGTTTATCTTATTTTTTTAAATGCTAGGATGCATTTTCTGTGGTAACTTTTAGAGGACCTCTGGAATATGGCCAGTGCTCTATCAGAAAAGTAACATTTCCAAACCCAAATTAGTTTGAAAAGGATATTTTATACTGTTTCTCAAAACATATTAACCCTTAAAGTACAGGAAGGCATTCATTGAGTTTTAGGTTTATTTATTTATTTATTTTTTATTTTTTTTTTCCAACAATGACTTTTACAATGTTTGTTCGATATTTAACCCCTTCATTCCAAGCGTTCAGTGCCCTGGTTAGATTCATTTTTGATTTTCTCAATGAATGTCAGTTCAAGTATACTGAATGTTAGGACTAAGAGAGCGAGTTGTATTTTAAACAGCAGTGTTAAAAGTTTTGCAACACTAGTTTGCACTAGTACAAATGCCCGATATATTTACTCTCCAGCAATTAATAATTAAAACAGTACATTTCTCAGAACTAGAGAGGTTAATCCCAGTGCTCTTCTGAGAGAGCAGTATATTTCTCTACACAGCTGGATGTGAGGCTGTTGCGCATATGTGCAAGCCGCAGCGTTAATAAGGTGTGGGTTATCCTCCAACACTCCAGAGAGACATGTGTAGGCAGGCAGTTAAAGCCCTCACTGACAGACGGGAGAATTGACTAGCACTTACTCTGAGATCTGGACTGAACTTCATACATGCGAATGGGCTTTTATAACTTGCATGCATGCTAGATAAAGGATTTGACTGACACAGATGATTCCAGTGGGGGGTGATTTCTCATTAAGTAGCTGATTTTTCTCTGAATGTAAAAACAATCAAACTGAGATGTTAAATTAAAATGCTGCAGTGTAGCTAAATTGTTCTAGTTTGCAATTAGCATAGCAAAGTAGTATTAATTTTGGCTGAAAATGTGAATCACAACTGGTGGCCTGAGACCCAAAAATGGCATGCAGGTCTGAAAAGACTATGCTAATACTGTCGTGCTTTACCAACCAGAATGTACAATAAAATTCAAAACACTAGAGCTAGAGCCGTATTTTTGGATGTTCTCTAACACCAAAGAATCACAGCTCTATTTAATTTCTTTATCCAGTGTCATTAAGCATGCAGAGCTCCCGAAGAGCAGCTTTTTGTCGAGCTCTTTAATCATTCATGCGTTTTATGTTTTGCCAGTTTTGACCTACTGATCTTGAAGGAGGTGGTGCAGAAGATGGCAGGAATTGAAATCACAGATGAAATGACTGTGGAGCAGCTGGAGGCCATGACAGGCGGAGAACAGCTCAAAGCGGAGGTACGCCACACCTTTCAAACATAGTCATCATTTAGCAGACAGCCCGCGTTTACACTCTCAAGCCCCGTTTATGAATGTATAGATGACATTGTGATAGATTAGGCCTGCAGCAACGTTTCAGGTGTCGAATGCGAAGTATGCTTGTGTATGCGTTTCTAAAATGCCACTTGGTTTGATACTTTGAAGGAGAAGTCCACTTCCAGAATAACAATTCACATATGTAGTCACTCCCTTGTCATCCAAGATGTTCATGTCTTTCTTTCTTCAGCTGTAACGAAATTGTTTTTTGAAGGAAACATTTCAGGATTTGTCTCCATATAATGGACTGATATGGTGCCCCGAGTTTGAACTTCCAAAATTCATTTTAAATGCGGCTTCAAACGATCCAAAATTTGCTTGTAAATGATCCCAGCTGAGGATGAAGGGTCTTATCTAGTGAAACAATTAGTTATTTTCATAAAAAATAATACAGTTCATATACTTTCAACCTCAAACTCTCATCTTGTCTTGCTCTCTCTGAACTCTGTTTATTCTGGTTCAAGACAGTTAGGGTATGTCGAAAAACTCTGATCATATTTTCTCCCTTAACTTCAAAAATCATTTCAAAATCATCCTACATCACTGCGGAAGTACCGACCCAATTTTTGCAAAGTGAACATGCAAAGATGATCAAACACCCTTAACAAAAAATGTAAAACAGTGATATAGAATGATTTTAAAGTTGAGGGTGAACATGAGATGGGGGTTTTTCGACATACCCTAACTGTCATGAACCGGAACAAAAACAGTTCTGCAAGAGTAAGACAAGACGAGCATTTGACATTAAAAAGTATATAAACTGTATTCATTTTTTGAAAATAACTGATCATCTTTCGCTAGATAAGACCCTTCTTTCTCGGCTGGGATCGTTTACAACTGCATTTGGGATCGTTTGAAGCTGCATTTAAACTGTATTTTGGAAGTTCAAACTCAGGGCACCATATCAGTCCATTATATGGAGAAAAATCCTGAAATGTTTACTTCAAAAAACATAATTTCTTTACAACTAAAGAAAGACATGACCATTTTGGATGACAAGGGGGTGAGTACGTTATCTGTAAATTTTTGTTCTGAAAGTGGACTTCTTTAAGGCAATGACTTTCATACACTTTGGGGCCATTGTATCTAGAGCACTGGCACAGAAACTTTATTCATAGAGCAGGACCGTGCTAGCAGGGCTCTGTGCTTTTCTTTTTATGAGCACTTGTTCTCCTAACTTAAAAGATTTAGGAGCAAAGTCTAAATTTCAAGAGCACCTTCTAATCAATAATCAAAAAATCGAATCAAAAATTAGCCTTCCCATTGCAAGATAATATGTGACTCCTTAAAGTGATTTACAGGGGAATGTTGTTTTTACCTTTGTAATGGCAGTATGTCATCTTTTGTCATTTTTCAAAAAAAATAAAAAAATTATAAGCGTTTTAAAATTTCTAATTAACACAACAGAATAACAAGTAGAATAAGAATAAGTTACCAATCAAATTAAATCAGTATTAACAAAGTTAATTTGTACTACAGAGGTGGCACAGAAGAACACAAAAGTTGCTTGTAGGCAGGGGTGTGCGATAATATCAAAATTTGATTTTAACAATGTTCAATTTGACAACATCGAGTATTTTGCAAAAAGCATTCAAAACACCAACGGAGTGCAGTGCACGCATTACGAGAAGTCTAGACTAGTGCGCGTACGCATTAACAGTGCACTCTTTCACTGCGTGATTCTGTCTATTAAAATACATTAAGATCACAAATTCAAGACATGGGGACATAAAATGTAGGCCTATAGATTAATTCCACTTCATATAGTTAATCAATATCACATGAAGAGTGCCGTTTTCTTCCACAAAAATTACAGTGATTACAAATGTAATATTGATATTTTTTTTTTTTTCTTTTTTTTTTTTTTTGCAACAGTTCAATATACAAGAATTAGGAGACTTACGTTTTAGACACTATATTACCTGTTTTTGCTCTCTTTTGCCAACAAAAATCATTCCAAACACAGCCACAGCACTGTTTTGCATCTCTGGGCAACATGACGTTGTTTCATTCCTGGATGATTCAACCGTTTAAATGATTCGGTTCAATTGCAATGACTCACTTATTAACTGTGACTTTAATTCCACATTTAAAGAATCTTTTTATGATTTAAATAATTTTAAATATCAGGATTCAACGTTTTATGTTAAAAATATCAAAACATTTATTAATTCATTTGTAACTGCAGGCTAAATGCATTCATGACTTGCCTTAAACAGTGTGTAAATACATCTGAATGCCGTTTCAAATGCAGCTTCTGTGTTTCTTTTGCATTGCAAAGACGAATTTTGTCGATACTAATTTCATTTGCTTGGGAACAGCCCAAATGTGAGAATTTGGCTTAAGACAATGCACACCTTTAGAAAAAAAAAAAGGCTTTTTATGCCCATAAAAGGTAAAATCCATTTAAACTCAATGGAAAAGATTAATTTCTATCAGTGTGAACTGACCACCACAAAAATCATTATTGATAAAATCCCAGAAAATATCGAGATTTTTATTTTTTGTCAATATTGCACACCCATACTTTTGTAGGTATATGTTTTGTATATGTTTAATGAGGTTCAGAGGTGGCATAAATGTGCAATCAAATTCATAAATTCATGTTGAGATTAATGTTTTAAATATAACATTTTGAATGAAGATACTTTAAAATGAAAGTAAAACTGCCAGTAGGTGGCAGCAAGTCACTGATTTAATTACTGAATCAATCATTCATTTGATTCGTTCGAACAGGAATAAGCAAGTTGACTGTCTTTATGAATGGGAAATTGAATCATTGACTCATTAGATTAATTTAAAAATGCACGTTCATTCATAAACAAAACACTGCTGTGTTTGAATGGAGCGGCTTAGCTGTGACTTTGTTTCAAACTATTTTCGTCAAAGAAATAGAGCGAAATCAGGCAATACTGTTTTAGTCAGACAATGTAAGTCACTTAATATTAACTTCTTGTTTATTGAACTGTTGTATTAAATCAATATCTCATTTACACACTCCCTTAAAAAATCATTAGAAGCTGTCACTCATCTTAGTTCATCGTGATCTCACAAAGTTCTATTATAATCGACGAAGCTCTCTACACTGCGCAATGAAGGTCTTATTTATACCCTGCCTGCACTTCATTACTAAAAATGGATTCATGAGATGTCTGTGATGCGTTACTCAACATTGCAAAAACATGTAGAAACCTTTGAAGCTCCCCTCAGCACAAACACATATGCTGATCGGGTCACTCGCACTGGTACTGCTTAATGTTTTTTTCGTAGTCACACGCAGTAGCTTTCAGTTGCGCTGTAGAGCACAGTATTGATGCATCCTGAAAATGAAAATTCCTACTTGTTAACTCACCCTCATATTGTTGCAGAGTTTTAAGACTTCTATTTGATAATTATCAAAAACTGTTTGTTTAACAGCGTCGTTTAAAATATCATTTTTTGTTTTCCATAAGTCACACAGGTTTGGAATGAGGGGGAGTAAAAGATGACAGAAGTTTCATTTCTGGGTGAACTTTAACAGGTTATTCTGGGATGAAAATAGTTCTCCTCTGAAACGTAGGTAACTTTGTGATGCCAGAGTCGAGGCTCCTGTAATGAGGTATAGCTAGAGTTCATGCGTTACCCTATTAGTCTGCAAACCAGCGCTGCTTCGCAGGTCAAACGTGTACCAAGTTTATGCATTGCAGATGGTGTTTGCCTTAACAGTGCTGCTTTGAAAACTCTGAGGCAATTAAAGTGAGACCACATGGGACAGTAGGTGTTCATAATGAGTCAACTCAGGAGTTACTTCACTTACTGAAGCACAAGAAACTGCTGAGTTCAGTGTGTGCAGCTTCCGTATTCACCTGGTCGTGACTTCAGACTTGATTACGGAAGCTACGAGAACGTGCCTCCATCTTGTGCATGTTAACTCCAGTATGATAATGGATTGCAGTGTTTGATCGGAAGCAGTTTTGTTCATTTCTAATTGCTTGTGTGTGTGTAGGGTGGCTACTTTGGACAGATCAGGAACACTAAGAAGTCGTCTCAGCGTCTGAAGGATGCTCTTCTGGATCACGAACTGGCATTACCGCTGTGTCTCCTGATGGCTCAGCAGAGGAACGGCGTGGTCTTTTCTGAGGGGGGAGAGAAGCATCTGAAACTCGTGGGAAAGCTTTACGATCAGGTATATTCAACTAACGAGCGGCTCTTGGTCTAGAAATCACGATGACTGAGATTCGTGCATTCCTCATCTCCCTATCACTGCGGTTTCTAAAAAAGAGTATAAGTGCTAATTAAACATGACAGGCAGCGGAACTCATGCGGTGGAACTGATCATACATTTCTTAAAAACTGTTTACTTCAAGTTTGATGCTTGTTTACTCTTCAGACTAGTTAAAATGGTGCCGTGATATAGATAGACAGACAGTCAGACATTGGGGCTCCTGGAGGGAACGTTCGGGAAGAAACGGCATATAAAATTGCCCGTTTTAATGAGGTAAAGGCTGCCAATTAGGAAAGATCCGCCTTTTACATGAGAAAATGTGCTAATGATGTTAATGACTAAAAAGTCATGCAGTAGAAGTTCTTCAGCATAGCATAACCCTTCATCAGTGTCTTTCTCACATCGGTAGCATTTGACAGCTTGTCTAAGTCATCAAACTTTTAAATGGATAGTGAAAAGTTTCATTTACCCATACGGCATGCATTTTCTTTCTTTGTGGAACACACGTAATTTACGTTAAAGTTCACACTGCTCTTTTCCTTAGTGCCCAAAAGCTGTGAAGCTCTTGAAAAAGACAAAAAAATGCTGATAAACACCATTAAAATACTTAATAGCTAATAGCGTTTTGTGGGCAACAGAGATGTGCTTCTGTGCGTTTCAGTCCTTGCAAGTTTGTATCTTTTTGAGGTTTTCCCCCTTCTGAATCCTTACTACTTTTTCTTGTAATTGTAAGTTTATGTATTTTTTAACAGGCACCTAATTTCATTGGACGAAAAAGATCCGTCTGTGCTGTGAAATGCATATTTTTGTTCAAGACTTTTGGTACATTCCAAAATTGCTAATTTCATAAAATATATTTTATGATATGCCCAAATTGGCCGTCAGGATCACTGGGAGAAATTCTGGTGATTTAGTGTGCGTTTTGGCCGGCTGCCTTACTCATTTTTGTTAATTTATTTACTTATTACTTTATATTATTGCCTGCCTGATGCACCAAAGTGATTTCTGAATTCAGCATTCAATATTAAATTGATAATAAATCATGAATCTGTTTTGACTTGCAATGCTTTGATTTGCCTAGGGCAGGCCTGGGAAACAATTTCGGGCATAGAGACTCGCACATATATTTTATTATTTATGATGTGTATCTATATTACAGTGCCGCTTGAAAGTTTGTGAACCCTGTAGAATTTTCCTTATTTCTGCATAAATAACCCAAAACATCATCGGATTTTCACACAAGCCTGAAAAGTAGACAGAGAACCCAATCAAACAAGTGAGAGAAAAATATTTTCTTTGTCATTTATTTGAGAAAAATGACCCAGTGTTACATATCTGTGCAAAAGTATGTGAATCTTTGGTTTTATCCATCCATTAAACCTTTCTCCAATAGTCCTCTGGCTTGTCCACATGATCTTTAGCAAGCAATTTTCTTTTTGGAGAACAGTGTGTTGTTTCTTGCAGCTCTGCCATGCACTCCATGGTTGTTCATTGTTCTCCTGATGGTGGGCTTTTGAACATTAACATTAGCCAATGTGAGAAAGGCCTTTAGTTGCTTAGAAGTTACCCTGGGAACTTTTGCAGCCTCACAGGCTATTACACATTCTGCTTTGGAGTGATCTTTGGTCGACCACTTCTCAGGAAGGTAATAGTGGTCTTGAATTTCCTCCATTTGTACACAATCTGTCTGACTGTGGATTTGTGGAGTCCAAACTCTTTAGAGATGGTTTTGTAACCTTTTCCAGCCCTGATGAACAACAACAACCTCAGTAATCTCCTTTGTTCGTGACATGATGCACTTCCACAAATGTGGTCAGACTTTGATAGATTCCTGTTCTTTGAATAAAACAGGTCACGTACTGACATTTGATAGTCATTGCACTGACTGAAAACACATCTGCACAGATGGACTCTAAATTCACCTTTAAATGAACTGCTAATCCAAGAGATTCACATACTTTTGCAATGCAAAGATATGTAACACTGAATCATTTTTCTCAATTAATAAATGACAAAGAAAATATTTTTCTCTCACTTGTTTGCTTGGGTTCTCTTTGTGTACTTTCAGGACTGAAAAAATCTGATGTTTTGGGCCATATTTATGCAAAAATTCTAAAGGGTTCACAAACTTTCAAGCAGCACAATGTCCACATCTGGCATATTTGAATCCATGCAAATGGTAATCCGTTTGGAAAGCTGGGGCTGAAAGGGAAGAACAGAAAGGTCAATATTGACTTAAAGTTTTGTCTTTTCTTTGCAGAAAGCTATTATGGCTTCAGAAATCTGAAAATATGCCACACTAATCTTATGGGCCACTTTTGGTCACACTTTAATTTGGGAACCAATTCTCACAGATAACTGAAGTGTTAACTTTTAACAACCTTTACCTCAAACTCTTCATTTGAGAGCTATTCATAGTTAGTAAGGTAGTTGTTGCGTTTAGGATTAAAGGTTTCAAAATATTAACCACTAATATGCTAGTAATATGCATGTTAATAAGCAACCGGTTTTGTTACAGTTGTGTGATCTGGTCCCTAAACTAATTTTTTACACCTGATCTCACTGCAGGGAAAAGAGCTGCATGAACACACTGCAACATCTCTCTTTTTGAGTTTCTGGGTGAAATTAAGTCATTAAAAGAAATGCTATTTTCCAAAGCAAACCAAACTGAATGACTGAGTTTTAGAAAGTTTTCAGTTGCTGCTGTCTCGGTTTGGGAGTGACAGTGGCCCGTATCAGCCACGGGAAGACTCACGTAGGGAGTTGTACAGAACTTCTGTGATTTTCATCCACCCACATACACTGGCAGTTTGCTTTTCATGTTCAGCAGCTGCGTAGCTCAATTACTCACTGGGTAATCCAATTGACTGTTTCCTCTCTCCCCCCCATGTTCTCTAGACATGTCGCAATTCACAGCAGATGGTGCTAAAAACTAACATCATCAGCTCCATTCTGTGTGGGACTTCGAAATGATGCCGCCGGTCGATCCTTTTTGCGTTTTATTTTTTTCATCTTTCTCTCAATGTCTCAAATTAGAGCCTTTAGCAAATAATTCCCTCTCGCGATGCCAGATTGTCTAAATAATTGCTCATGGTGTGAATGAGAAACACGCTTTTTCCTGACATCAGTGGGGAAGCTTTTAATTATTAATTTTGGCTCTTTTTTTTAAACTCACTTTGCAGGAAGTTGTGTGCAGCTCATTACAATCAGCAGAAATGTGTGGGGCTCCTGTGCCCGGCTACCACCGCCTCTGATGCACCACAGAGATTGATTGACTCATCTCTCAGACTAAATATGCATTCAGCATGATTGCATGATTTATGCATAAGCACCCTGAAAAATATTAGAACAACTTAATAATTTGTATAAATTTGCCTCATTTTGCATGTTTAATATAGTCTTTTGGCACTTAATATGTCCTACTGTTTTATATTTTGCTAGTGATATTTGCCAGGCCAAGTATCACTGTTATTGCTCAGACTTAAGATTACTGATTTGAACAAACTCCAGACCACAAATATTAAACTTGCCATGCGTCGTTTGTGTTATGGACATAAATTGTTCATAAAGCAGCGTTTCTACAAGGACTTTTTTTAAGCCCTGGAAACCCTTTGAAAATAGCAGTATTCATGAAGGGGTACTAAAAAAAAAAAAAAAGTGCTTGAATTATTGAAAGACGTTGTGAAATAAGTGTTTGTTTGTTTGTTTCAATTAAATCATAAAACACAGTCCAGTAACTTTCTTTGTTTTGATGCCGAAGCAGGGATGTAAGTTAGACAAGAATATCTCCTATTGAGCGATTGAGGTGTTGTGTTGCTGGATGTAATGATAAACATAGTGGTCGTCATTTACTCCCGACATCTGAGCCACTGAAGATGCAGTGGATTACATTTGTTTGTGAATGGAATGCACCTCCCGATCTACATATATCCATCTATGTTCGAGCGAATCATTCATGATCCAGCTTCACTTACAGCAGAAGTGTGTATAAGCCTTTTTTTATGAGTCTTTGCGATCGCCTTTCCTTATAATGTGGTAGTTAGGAAGTTTAGTGGCTAAATGCGGCTAAAGTAAACAAACTTGCCATTCCACAGAGAGAAGAGAGGGGCGGGGTGAGCAGAGCTCATTTTCATTTAAAGGAACAACCCCTTAGAATGAGATGATTCTTGCTGAGCTCATTTTGACAAGGTAAAAAGGGTGTTGTTTTACAAAACCATTGAGAATTTTTAATCAAAGTATATTAGAGACTTTTCATTAAGACCCTAAAGAATCATATCAGCTTGTGGAAAATAGGCATCCGATGACCCCTTTAAACAGTGGAAAATATTAAACCGTAAGTGAGATCCTTTAAAATCAAAAAAGTAGTGCTTGAAATATTCTTGAAAGTCCTGGAATTTCATTTTACCATATCTGTACAAACCCTGCTAAGGTCACGTGGCCTGCTGAAGAGAGGTGATCAGATTTCTCACCTAGCAGCCGACCAAAGACGTATTCTGGAGATACCTGGAGTTTTATGTGTAGCTGTTTTGACCATATAGCAGCTTCCTGCCATTGTGGCAGATTAACATGGACAAGAACCGCTGATGCATTCGTCAGAAAATTAAATGGGTATTAGCTTACATTGATCTATGTTGTCTTGCCTATGTGATTGTATTTGTAGAGAGTTCTAGTTGTCCAGAATCATTGACTGTTCACTTACGACTGCTTTTAAACCAAAGGAAAGACTAGCTAGATAATGCAAATTAAATGTCATTAAAGATGACTTATTTTGGATGCATATGTATTGCTACATTTCTCCACCGCATGAAAAAAAACATCTAGAAATGCTGGGGAAAACTTTTTCTTTTCTTTTTTTTTTTTCTTTTTTTCCCCCTACTAACTATGACTCAAAGCAACTCATGCATGCCATTAATTTTCTCTCTCAAAATGAGAGGTGGAAAAGTTGTGATTGTGACAGTGAGTTCCTCAGGAGGCGTTCTGTCGGTCTGAGATGATTCGAGCAATGAAAGGAAGCCAAACTAATCTCATCTTCGTTTGATGTCCAGTTTTGTTGTCAGCACACTCTAGACAGAGCGCGTATTCTTTGCACAGGTTTAGAGAAGTGTCATCTTTTCCTGTCTGTTGCATCTGTTTGAGGAGGCACTGCTAGATTGAGTTGTTACGTTCACATGCCTAGGTTTTGGACTTTAGACAAAGTCTGGTCCAGCATGTTCTGAATGCGCTTTTAGGGAGTTTTCGCAGATATTTGTTTTGGAACATTTTTTTTTTTTTTTTTTTTTTTTTTTTTTTTTACACAAATAATCGCCCAGAGATCGTCTGAATGAGGTAGTCTAGGTCTGTTTGAAAACAAACTCTGAAGTGGTAGAGTTGTGGTGAGAAAGCAATCTGACCCAATGTACCAGCTAACCAAGCTGTGCATTATTCATAATGGGAAATGTGTTACGTAAAAAGCAGCAGTGTCTGATTCTGTGGGTGAGCACATTAGTATCACAGCTGAAAACCAGAGCGCCTTAATGTCATTGATCTCCAAAATGCTGTCTTGCCTTGCAGGGAAGCTGGTGTGCAAAGCTAACTTGTTAATTCATCTTGATGGATGGTGCTATGAGTGCAATCTTGCAACATTAACAGGTGCTCTCTGATCAATGAGAGGACAGTTTTACTCGCATGTAGCTTGCATCCACAGATTTTGCAAATGCTACTATTTAAGCCCCTGTTTCTAAAGAAAGCAAATGATCTGCAGGTCTGAAAATATACTTAGACAGGGGATGACTGCATGTAAAAAAGCGAACCTTGGTTAAGGGCTGGGTGTAAATATTGACTTAATGAATCTTAATATTGATTCTTAAAAGCCCAAGATCGATATTACTTTATTTCCTACTTTTCAGTGTCAGCGCACTCCTGCTGCTGAATCTACAACCTCGCAGAATTGCCCTCACAGATTGCATGCAATAGCATATCGCACAACTAATGCAGTCTGATTTACAAGTATACTCATGAACAGGTTCTTTCAGTGAATCATTTAAAAACAGGGTTTCCGCAGGTCTTAAAGTCTTAAATTGTTTTTTTGTGAATTAAGGCCTTGAAAAGGTCTTAAATCAGAGCAACAAGTCTTAAATTCATATGATCATGACATTAATTTCTGTGAGAGATTGTTTCCTCTTGTTTCATTTTAAAGTGAAGCAAAAGCGTAATTTCTGTGCTACATGGCTTAGGTCGCTCAATATTCATTAAACAATACATGGTAGATGGCGGTATGTGCTGCTTCATCTGTCAGTCACCCGAAGAAGAACTTGTCGTTTTGACTAGATTTCATTTATCACTTGAGGAGAATGAGTTGAGCTGACTGACAAGAATAGAGAGGTAAGAAAGATAAGACCATGGCGGAAGAGTTTTAAAACGAAATGCAAAAGCGCCTTTTTTAAAAAATATTTTGGATTTTGAAAAGCCTGTTGACTTCTGCCATTTATCTAAGGTGATGGTGGAAGTTTCATATTTATTTGGTTCCACATATATATATATATATATATATATATATATATATATTGCATCAAGGTGTATGCCATGCTTCCAAGCTTTCTTATTTGTTCTGTGTTTCTTATTTATTTGGTTACATAGTGTTTACTGATTTTCGGTTTTGTATACCCATTTATACTTTTTTTTTTTTTTTTTATGTTAGACATATAACATGGTGTATTATTTGTTTTGTTAAATGTTTGTTACATTAATGCCGCTAATTTAAAATTGACAGTAAAATGCGCATGACGCATTCACAAGCTACTTAAAACCGAAGGACAGTGAAGAAAAGAGGGAAAACTCAAACGACCTAAAAACAAACAACTGCTTGATGCCGAATTGCCTCTAATTTAAAAGTGAAAGTAAAATGTGCACTGTGCTTTTACCGAAGGAAAGCGAGGAAAAGAGGGGAAACTCAAACAAACGAAAAACTATCAATTGTTAGATGCTGAATTGGTGCTAATTTGAAAGTGAAAGCTAAAACTCGAGCTATACTTGGAGAACATATTGCTGTATTGTTTTCTTTCGATTTTCATTTTATTTATTTTTTATTTTTTGTTGGGTTTTTTTTTCCTTACGTTTTCTTTCATTTCTTTCATTCTTAAAAAAGGTCTTAAATTTACCCTCATAAAACCTGCAGAAACCCTGTAAAAAAAACGATTGTCTGAATTGAAAGAAAAATTGAAATGTGCAACAGTACCCAGCTCTGGTATGATAGGCCATTTTACGTGAATATGAAAGCCGATGTAACTCTTGTGGACAAGACTGAATATGCATGTTTGCTTACTCTCTACTAATGGTCTCAAAACTCTTGATGTCATGAACCTTGACTAGATGCTTATAGCAGCAAGTAGGTTTTGGCTTTTGCCAAACTTCTAAATATCCATGCTTTCTGACTCAAACATTTTGCATTACTGTTCCCCCGATGGTCGTTGAGCATGTAGACTAAATGTTGAGTCAAACCTTTTTCCTTCATCTTCCCTAAACTGCTGTATGAGATGTTGCACACTCCAGTCTGAAACTCAGGCAGTGTTGTTGTACATTAGGTCTCTTTAACTTTGTCTGGCATTAAAAGCTGTCTGGGAACATTTGTGTAGTTGACCCAGTGGTCAGGCCGTACCTCCCTCTCTTCCACCAGCTTCCTCTGGAAAATCTCTCCCCAGCGTCTCGCTCCCTCTAAATTGCTTTACTGCGCATCCCATCGATTCCAATGGAGAGCCCGTGATGAATGGCTTTAATAAAGCGAGGTGCAGTTCCCCAAATAAATGAGCAACCTTAGGATTTATTAAGAGCATCTGCATTTGGCTGGGACAGAAACGTGGACCAGAGGGAGAGACGCGTTTAATGATGAATGCTTCTCTTTGTGCTTCCTCCCCAAAGTGTCACGACACTCTTGTACAGTTTGGTGGCTTCTTGGCGTCTAACCTCAGTACAGAAGACTACATCAAAAGGGTGCCATCAGTCGATGTCCTCTGCAACCAGTTCCACACGCCACACGACGCCGCCTTCTTCCTGTCACGGCCCATGTATGCCCATCAGATTCTGGTGAGTATCCAAAACTACATTTTTACACTTTATTGCATGATTCTTAACCCAATCCCCTTCATCCAAGGCAGTATTTATAGGCCCTCTGATCTAAACTGATATGTGCCTCTGGTACTTTTGTTGTAATAAATTTTGACATTGTAAATTAAAAATATAGGTGCAACCCACAATCGAGGTATGTGATGAAAACTGTGTATAGTGTATAGTGTGTAATGTGCCATTTGGGACACAGCTTATATGTATGTTCAACAGATTCCACTTGATGATTTTTGGTGCAGTGCATTGTGGGATTGTTTTGTCTGCCATTTGGATACATTCAGTACCAACTTAATGCTTGTTGACACCAACACAAATGTTCGACCCAAACATTTGGTCCAGTTTTCACACATCAGTTTGTCAGTTTAAGCTGATGCAAAATAAATAAAGGCAGATGGGCTGAGTGAATGATGGTAGGCTGTCCATATATAGAAAACCTGAAATAACCTGGTTACTTCTGGACAAAAAGCATGGCACCCAATTGTCACAAAGACAGATTTTTTTGGATTTGCTAAATTGTTTAGACTAGACAAAAAGGCCAATTCCTAATTTCATCCTCTGCCATTCAATGATGCATAGCGAAATGGTCTGCTTGTGAGTGCCATTTGTAATTTTATGTGGTAGCGGTGGCTTTGGGCATGTAAACAAAAACTCAGAAATATAAGAGATTGGAACAAACATTTGTCACATTGGTGGCATGTGAATGTTTGTGTCAGTCTGAAGAGATGCATTCACAGCCGTTCGTTCGAATGAAAGGTGAAGTATGCAGTTTTTTGCTTCTAATGTCACCTAGTGGAAAAAACTTGAGTTTAGCTTACCTGCTGAGAAGAAACTGCAAGTTCAGCATCTCATTTAAAACCTAAACATTCCATTAAGGTCCATGATCTTGCAAAAATGCTGTCAGTGTTTACCCTCGCTGTACCCCGTTGTCTGTGTATTTTAGGCTTGTGCTTACGGTGCTCCAGAAATGTGAAAAACAAATCAAAATTCTGGAAACAAAACAACAAATTACAACTGAAATTGCAAATCTAAAAAACTAAATAATTTGGAAAACACAACCATTCTGAAAACATTATAGCAAGTCAGAAAGCACTACAACAAATTCGAAAACACAAGAACAAGTCAGAAAACGCAACGACAAATCAGACAAAATGGAAGAGGTAGGTACAGTTTGAGACAGTGCCATTGGTTTGAGAATAGATTACTTAACGCTGACTGGACAAGACATCTGTCAATTAAGGTATACAGGAGCAAAAAGCAAAAGATAGTTTGTAGATTCATTAGTAGCTTAGTATAAATATGTTGTACGAATTGCCTTTACTAGGCATGTACATTTATAACATGGTACTGACCCAGTATTGTATTACTTTTGAATCAGATTACGAAAAACTACTAAGTCGTGAAAACACTATTGTGATAGATTTTTCTTTTGCTATTTGAGCATATGGGAATGCAAAAAAAAAAAAAAAGGGCAGAGGTGTTAAATGGGGATGTTTTTTTTTTTTTTAAGGTGTGGAGTTTAACAGAGGGAGTTTAAAGGGGAGAATATAAATAAAACATTAAAGACAAAATATTAAGAGTTGAACAGTCTTTTTATTAGGACAATTAAACTGTAATTGCATTATATCCAACGGCATTAAGACATAGTGCAAAAACAGCAACAGCCTTATTGAAAATTGATTCTCTGCCAGTAGGAGACGCTTTTGTAACGGTTTCCTTCATAAATGCTGTACACAAAGCTGTACGGCTCTAATAAACACTACTTTATCAGCCGCTATTCAGGCATTATATTTAAGATGAAATGAAAATGGCATCGAACGTTTGAGAAATGCCGCCCCTTTTGTTTCGCAGAGACTTATACTTGCATTTATCATTGTTCTTTCTGACTTGTTATAATTAGTGGTCAACTGATACTGGTTTTTTGACAGCTGATGCCGGTATCTTAGAGAGCAAGTCAATGAGTCAATAATGCCGATATCTATATTTGTATTTTTATTTAAATTATAATTTAGATTTACAATTTTTATTCATTTTAATTGATGTTTGTAAATAATCATGAAAACTTGCTAATTCTGTAATCCTATTACAGTATTTTTTACAAATAAAGAAATATTTTAAAATTAAAGTCCAGCGTGCCATCACAATGAATGTCTCAAACACGTCGGCCAAACAGAAAAACGTATTGGCTGATGCCTATATTGAAAAAAACAAAACAAATATCGGCCACTATATCGGCCTTGGCGTTATATACGTCACCACTAGTTAGGTTTTCGAATTGTTTTTAGTTTTCTGATTTGTGTTTTTTAGATTTGCATTTGCGTTTCTAATTTTTCAGCCTTGTGAATTGTTTTGCATTTCTCGGCCACAGTATGTATTTCTATAATGGAAATTTTCACACTGAACATTCATCATCATGGGAACAGGCCTTAAAATGTGCAGCTGAATCCAAAGGTTTGATGCTAGCATGTTTGCTGAGCTGATGGTTCAATAATTGAAGCACAAAAAATCAGCCACAAACAAAATCATGCATGACCGTGAATGATTTTTGACAGCGCATTTAAGGATTGTTTTATCTGTAAATGGATGCATGCAGTACTTAATGATCCAAACTGAGCTGGAAAAAGGCGTGATTAGTGCGAAAAGTAACAGTGCAACAGACAATAACAGTTGAAGCATGAGGAGTTTTTAATAGTGGGTGAAATTGCAAAGCATCCAATAATGCAATATTACCACAGTGCTTTGCTCTTGCTTCAATAAAACTCTTGCATTACAGTAAACTGTGATTTATTTGTTGTATTTTGCAGTATTATAACTTCTATATGATACTGCCTGCCTAATGAATATTTCATACAGAGCTCATTTTGTGTTTTCCCTCAACACCAGACCCCTGCTTACAGCTCTCCAGGGCGGTGTAAAGTTAACCCCATCTCTCTTCACCTCTAACAAGATTTACCGCCCCCCTAATTCCACGTGCAGGCCTCTGTGTACACTCCTCTTCAGGCCTGTTTGTTGTGCTTGAGTGAATTATAAAGCTTGCCTGCTGTCTTTGTGTTCCCATCAGTCCAAGTATGACGAATTGAAGAAGGCAGAGAAGGGCAACAGGCAGCAGCAGAAGGTCCATAAGTACATCGCAGCCTGCGAGCAGGTTATGGCCCCCGTTCACGAGGCTGTTGTGTCTCTTCACTTGCCCAAAGTGTGGGATGACCTTCGACCTCAGTTCTACGCCACATTCTGGTCCCTCACCATGTACGACCTGGCGGTACCGCACAACGCCTACGACCGTGAGGTCAACAAGCTGAAGATGCAGATCAAGGCTATCGATGAAAACACAGAGATGGTGAGACGCTAAAGACCTTGAAGTGAAAACTGTGTCTGCTATATTGTTCATTTATCAAGCAGCCATACTTAAAGAAGTCCACTTCCAGAACAAGAAGTTACAAATAATGTACTCACCCCCTTGTCATCCAAGATGTTCATGTCTTTCTGTCTTTAGTCGTAAAGAAATAGTTTTTTTGAGGAAAGCATTTCGGCACTTTTCTCCATATAATGGACTTCATTGGTGCCCCGATTTTGAACTTCCAAAATGTGGTTTAAATCCAGCTTCAAAGGGCTGTAAACGATTCCAGGCGAGAAAGAAGGGTCTTATGTAGCGAAACGATAGGTCATTTTTTTTGTTTGTTTGTTTGTTTGTTTGTTTTTTCGAAAAATAAAAAATCTGGATACTTTTTAAGCACAAAAGCTTGTGTAGCACAGGCTCTGGGATACACATCCACGGCGCTACGAATCATGTCTAAAAATGAAAATATGGCGAAAAATCTTATTTTCTCCTACAGCTTCAGAATCATCCGACATCATTGTGCCTTTTTGTTTGTGAACCTCGTTTGACTTACTTGCACTTCCTTAGTCTTTGCGCATTCGCTTTGTAAACACTGGGTCTGTAGTTCTGCCTACGTTCCGCGTGACCTTTCAACATGATTCAATAGTACGTAGTGTCATGGACACGCATCCCAGAGCCTGTGCTACGCAAGCTTTTGTGCTTAAAAAGTATACAAATTTTTATTTTATTCTTTTAAAGACCGATCGTTTCACTAGATAAGACTTTCTTCCTCGGCTGGGATTGTTTAGAGCCCGTACATTTTGGAAGTTCAAAATTGGGGCACCAATGAAGTCCATTATATAGAGAAAAATCCTGAAATGCTTTCCTCAAAAACCATAATTTCTTCACGACTGAAGACAGAAAGACACGAACATCTTGGATGACAAGGGGGTGAGTAAATTATTTGTAAAGTTTTGTTCTGGAAGTGGACTTCTCCTTTAATAGAGGATTATTGTGCTTGCATTATTATTCCCTGGTAATGCAATTTTTTTTAAACGTGTTAAATTCAGGGTTGGAAGGGGTAGGATATTTCCAAAACTGTCCCAAATTTTTGGAAAATATTTGGGATTTTTTTGGAAGCTTTCTGAAAATATTGGTCATTTTTAGAAACTTTTTGAATGTTTTGCCACCCTAAATACAGGGCTCTACGCTTACTTTTCATTTTTCTCTCTAACTTAAAAAAAATTTAAGAGCACGGTCAAAATTTCAGGAGCACCTTCTAATCTTCTGACTTATCTTTTATGTCAATTTTAAAGCCATATATATTTTATAAGCTTTTTAAAAGTCTAATTAAAACAACGAAGAATAAGTTACCAATCAAATGAAATCGGTATTAACTAAATTAATTTGTACTACAGAGGTGGCACAGAACAACACAAAAGTGGCTTGTAGGTGTATTTTCATGTGTTTAATGGGGCTCAGAGGTGGCATGAGTGCAATTCAGATACACTTTTTTCAAATATACAGTTTTGAATATAAAATATTAAATGATTTAAATAACTGAAAAGATACTTTAAAAATGAAACAAACTGCCTGTAGGTGGCAGCAAGTCACTGATCATTACTGAATCATTCATTCATTCGATTTGTTTGAACGGCTGATTCTTTCAGGAATAAAACAAGTGACTTTAATAGTTTCTTAAAGGTTTAAGCAGTTTTTGCTTATTAAAATACTTGATGACTGCTTGTGTTTAATTTTTAAATGAATATTTAGAGTAGAACTCAGTTTAATAGGAAGTTTCACTGACAGCCTGTATTTGCTGCTATAATGATGCTGCTGTGAAGCTCATAATAAACAGCTCATGAAAGCACTTTTATGCTCTCAGTGTAAAGTATGCAGTCACATTGACCCCGTGATCTGTCCACACTAAATTTAGTTGCTCATAATAGCTTTAAAGCCTCTCTTCAACAGTAATGCTGTGAGCCACGTATCAGAGGTTTTGTGAAATGTTCTGCTCCATATACGATTTAAAGGTCTCAGAGAGAACAGCTCAGTGTTTCCTTACAGGATTGTGTTTTGCAGCCGGGCATGAACCTTACAAATTGGCATTTTCAACAATGCCTTCTGAAAGTGCACACAAAAGTAACGGTTCTTGAGTCTTTTCAAGTCATGTATTAACTTTTGGTTCAGTGAGTCCCATAACTCAGTAACTGCTAATTCAATTAGTGCAGCTCTCAACAATGAGAACTTTCAACTTGCAAACCTTGAACCTGTCTTTATATTTAAAAAATGTGTTTTTATATTTGCCAAAAAAATTAATTAATTAACAAGTTTGGCTGTGTCGGGTAATTGATAACATTATTTTAGTGACAGGCAACAGCAGTGTTTAAGATTTGTGATGCACAAATCAATTTTTACATCTTAAGCTCAAAGCTCATCCAAAATATAAAGTTGTTTTGCCTTGAGGCTGTTGATTCAGAAGTGTCACTGTTAAATATCAGTGCAGGAAGCGCTGCAATGTCAAACAGACTCTTGTGTTGTTCATGCAATGCTCTTCTCTATTTGCAGCCCCTAAACAAAAAGAAGAAAGAGAAGGAACGCTGCACAGCGCTGCAGGACAAGCTGCAGGAAGAGGAGAAGAAACAGCTGGAGCATGTGCAGAGAGTTCTGCACCGCCTCAAACTGGAGAAAGACAACTGGTTACTTGCCAGTGAGTCCTCAGATAACTCTCTCAGGATCTCTCCAGTGCTCAAAGGCTCTTCGCGTCTCACTCACCCCCGTATTCTCTCTATTCTCAGAATCCACTAAGAATGAAACCATCACTAAGTTCCTGCAGCTCTGCATCTTCCCCCGCTGCGTCTTCTCAGCCATTGATGCCGTTTACTGCGCTCGCTTCGTGGAGCTGGTGCACCAGCAGAAGACGCCCAACTTCTGCACCCTGCTCTGCTACGACAGAGTGAGTTCATTGCAGTATGCTGAACCAGTACATGCACTTTCAACAAATAGGCTACAAGATAGTGTCTCCTCCTTTTTTTCCCCCTCTGGAACCATAAAAAGCACAAATCCCATGTTCCTTAAAATGAGAACGGTCAAAAGTTAAACTGTTATCTATCATAAATGTGATATGAAACCAATCTAGTCTTAAATTACATAACAACTTAATACGACAGTGTTGAATTTGAGTTGGTCCTTACAAGGTACTTTAAGTGCTTGAAGTACTTGCATTTGACTTTTTGAATGTAAGGCCTGAAAAACCGATATTGATATTGAAAACATCAATATTCCTGAAGATACTTGAAAAGTGGTTGAAATGTTGAAAGACAATGTATCCATGAAATAAGTGTTTAATTTTTTCAGTAAGCACACATCTTTTTACGCAAAATTCTCGCAATTCAAAAAAACAAATGTTTTTGTCAGAAAAGTAGTGAGCTAAGCCATTAGTAATACTGACAATGTCGTGTAAACATGGCTGAAGACGCAAAAAGAGGAACAGATGAAACAAAAGTAACTGAGTCATTTACGCTGGAACCTCTCCGATTGATTCAAACTCATGACTCATTCATTTCAAGCGATTCGCTGGCAAAAACAAATCAAATTAAAAGGCCCCTTTCATTTTTTAATTTTGACATTTGCTTGTAATGACTTGTAAAAAGCACATAGTGATGGGTGAAACAGAGCTTTTCGGAACTGTGAATCACTTAAACGGTTCAGTGTTTTGAAGTGCTCCAATGTGAAATCTGAATTTGTTTCAGATCAGACTTCAAATTTGCACATTGCGAATCTATTGATTTCGATTGCGACTTCAGAGTGGGTTGACTTAATCAGGACTTTGCGTATCGCAAATTCAGATCGGGACTTCGGAGTGCATATCGCAAATCATTTGATTTAGATCGGAACGGGTTTGTGAACCAAATTCTTCTACACCCTTGTTAAGGAGCTATCATTTCCATCTGATATTTGGAATAAATTATGGTTAGGGTTAGGCTTAGGGGTAGGGATTGGTTAAGTCTATAATTTTGGACAGTAATGTTGATCCAGGAACATGTCTAACTTTGCAAAATCACAGCGACCATTTATCTTCATATGGGAAACTGGTTATAAATAATTAAACCAAATTTTTTTCCAAACTATTTAGTCCCTATTGAGTGACAACATAAGTTAGGCTCAGTCTGCAGCCCTGTGATCATTCGGGTGTATTTTAATTAGTTTGGAACCTTTATTCCAGACTTTTTGTTTGTTTAAAATGTTAATTGCTAAAAAATAATGAAATCAACAAATCAGGTTTTTAAATTGTGCTCTGATTATGTCTCAGATTTCAGTAACAAGTTTGCAAAAATGAGCAAATCTCATTGTATGTAGGAGTTTCAGAGAGTTTCCCTCTTTGCTAATCTCTTGATGGAAAGTGCTATCGCGGGGCTTTTAATGGCTTGTTTGCCTTGTTTATGTGCCAGTGGCTATAGTCAAAGAGCCACAAGCTTATCTAGGATTCTGTTTGTTAATGTGTTGCTCTTTTGCGCCTTTATCTGAATGTTTGAAGTATTTCCATTATGTTGATTGGAGAATTGCGGGGTCTTTTTTTTTAATGACGGCAGTAGTTCTCTCTCAGCCTACTCAACCTGTGTTTCTATCCATGCTCATCTAGGTGTTCTCTGATATCATCTATACGGTAGCGAGCTGCACGGAAAACGAGTCGCGCCGCTACGGGCGTTTTCTGTGCTGCATGTTGGAGACTGTGACTCGATGGCACAGTGACAGAGCCATCTATGAGAAGGTATGGTGTGCTTTCACCACTAAAGCTCAGTTTAGACTCCGGTTAAATTATTCTGTCAGCGCTGTCTCCAGCGCGTTCTAGTCACGACTAAATTGGTATCTGTGAAAACGAGTTGGCAGTGCGTCCCTTCCCTGAAGGATCGGAGTGTTTAAATCTTCATTAGGAGCAAACTGATCTTTAAAGTTCAATCATCTTCCATTTTAACATTTCTAATAGACTTTTATTACGTAACCAGCTGAAATCGTTTCTTCCTATATACTTTGAGGTTTTAGGTTAAACGTGGCTGGTGTTATTTGTCTTGTCTGATTTGTTTCTGCGTTCTTCACTAGGAGTGTGGCAATTATCCTGGGTTCCTGACTATTTTCCGAGCCAGTGGTTTTGACGGAGGGAACAAAGCAGATCAGCTGGACTATGAGAATTTCCGGCATGTTGTCCACAAATGGCATTACAAGTTGACTAAAGTTAGTAACTCCTGGGAAAACAGAAAAGAATATCATGTTGTAGAACTGAGTGATTTCAAAATGTTTAACTATTCAGCTATCTTGAGAATATGTATTTAATAGAATTAGAATTGATTATTGTAAATGATATTATTAAATTAATCACAAATTAATTGATCAAAAGATCATTTAAGACATTTAGAACTTACAGAGCAGTAGCTTTCAACGTAAATATTTAGATTCAACATTAAATAAATAAACACATACATGCATACATACATGAATGTACCTGTAGGTGGTGGCAAGTCACTGTCTTAAGTGAGGCGTTCAGATGTTCATTCAGCCGATTCATTCAGGCAGCTGCTTAATTCATGAACAAAGCAAATGACTGGTTTACGGTTCTTTAAGAACAGGTCACTAAATCATTGGCTTACTTAAATTGTTAAAAACTGCAGATTAATTTAGTAATTAAATACTGCTGCGTTGCCTGGAAATGCAACAATTCTGCGGTAGAAAACTATTTCCATTTGCGAAATTGAGCAAAACAGGCAATATTGACAATTATTTTGTCTAAAATTCAACACATTATTAATTTGATGCTTTTATACAATTGTTTAGTGAACAAAATCACATTTGCAATCATGCAGATAATCTAATAGGTCAGTGGTTCTCAATTCCAGTCCTCAGGGCCCACTGCTCTGTACATTTTGTATGTCTCACTCATTTAACGCACCTGATTCAGATCATCAGCTCGTTAGGCGAAAGATCTATGAACTGAACTGAGTGTGTCAGATTCAGAAACATACAAAATGTGCAGAGCAGTGGCCTCGAGCACTGGAGTTGAGAACCACTGTAATAGGCTACATGACGCAGTCTGTCGTTCTCCTGCGTCACATTCATCAGCAACTGCATGCAGCAGGGTTAAATTAAATTGACAGCACTTCCTCCAGATCAGAATTTTGTACATTTTGAAGTTAAATTCTTCTAATGCACTTAAAGAGTTCAAAATTAAGAGCCCTATCCCACTTTCTTAACTAAGAAAACTTGAGTCAGAAAAAAAAAGTCGGTGAATTGACTTGTACCTGAGCTTTAAAGATGACTCAACCCTCCTTGTAGTTGTGCTATACTGACTCTGGATGTCTAAATTACATCCACACTGGTGCTTTAGAAGCCAAACAAATTATAATATAATAGTAAAAATAATAATAACAATAACACTTTTTATATGATTTTTATTTCTATGACAGTAATAGCCGTATATTGCGCTGTAAAATAAATGAAAATGAGTATTTCAAAGGTACATAATTTTTGCTTTACACTACAGCAGGGAAATTACAATACTACTTTTCTCATTTCTACACTTGAAAGAGATATTTTGAATATGAAATGCAGTAACATTACCCATTTAAACTGCTAGCTGTCAGCAATTCATACTGCACATTTCAAGCTTCTGTTTTGACGGAAACAGCAGTAGAGCTTTTATTTTGAAGGAAAACTCCAGCTTCAGTGAAAACGGGCATCTCACTACAAATCTAGTGAAATACTGGGTAACACTTTATTTTAAGGTGTCCTTAATACAGAGTAATTACCTAATTAAGTACTTAGTTACATAGTAAGTACATTTTGTACAACAGCTACTAAGTTATGGAACAGCCTGTATTTACAGTTTGTAATTATGTAGATGTAATGGGCAGCTACTGTTACACATATGTAACAGACTGAGTCTGTTACACAGCTACTTGTACACTTAAGTACATTTATTTTAAGTGCTTATGTCAGTGTAATCTGTCATTTTAATGTAATTAGAAAAATATTTCATGTATTTAAGCTGTGTACTAGTGGGTTAAATCAAACTAAGCTGCAACTAAATGAGGTATACAGTATAGATACACACAAAGTACACTTAAGTCAATATTGATACTTTATTTTAAGTAGCTTATGTCTGTAAACTTACATTTTTAATAGATTAATAAAGTGTGCAACACATATGTAACGGTCTTTTGGTTACATATGTAGCTGTGTAACAGACTCAGTCTGTAATCACAGGCTGTTCCATAACTTAGTTACGTGGTAAGTACATTTTGTTTCATGTAAGTACAGCAGTTACTACCAAGTACTTAATTAGGTAATTACTCTGTATTATGACACCTTAACATAAAGTGTTACCAAATACGGTAATGATCTGCCACGAAAATAAAGCGTAACTGGTGGCTGTTGCGTTCTTAAACATGCGCTAAACTCACAGCACATGCAATAAACGAGTTCACTGCATTCATGCACTTTCCCGTGTAGCAAAAACAGACTTGATGAAGGGATTAAGCCATGTTGTGCTTTCATTAGTTGGTTGAGTTTGTTTTACAGATACTGTGCCAAAGTATAATGGTCCAAAACACATCTTTAAAGACCTTTTATGTTAGAATATTGTAAAAATCAACAGTTTTTGCCCAGAAGACCTATATCGTTTCATATCATCATGTGACCACAATAATATTTCATAATACCACAATACTGATAATATCGCTACATCCCCATGTTGTAGTCATTGCTTAGCAGTTTGCGTTGTGCCTTAATATTTTGAGTCAAATGTGAAACGAATGTGTGTTATTACACAAAAACTCTGTGGTTCTCATTTAATGTGATTTAATGTTCCTGTCATTTCAGACTACTTATATAAGGCTTTGTATTTTGTGTAAATGTGACTTTTTGTTAGCGCCTCATGTACAGAAAAAACCTCTGCTTCTTTCCTCAGGCGTCAGTTCACTGTCTCGAGACGGGCGAGTACACCCACATCCGCAACATCCTGATCGTGCTCACCAAAATCCTACCCTGGTACCCCAAGGTGCTGAACCTGGGCCAGGCTCTGGAGTGCCGCGTTCACAAGATCTGCCAGGAAGAGAAAGAGAAGAGGCCCGATCTCTATGCGTTAGCCATGGGGTAACTGAGCCGAGAGCCGGCTGGCCTCAGCATTCTGAAGTGCTTTCACCACACTGGTTTAGAGGGTCCAGTCTTATCTTTCACTTTCAGGAGTCTAGCTGGTGGTAGTGTAGTGTTTTCCACATTTTAATTGTGCCTGCTTTGTTTTAAGATTATAAATATGAAGACTACGGCAGAGCCTAGAACTAAATGCTGAAATGTGGCCCACAATTTGTCTCTCTGAATCCAATAGCCAGTTTTTTACTCGGTTAACATTTTTTTGTTGTTGTTGTTTTTTTAGTTCAGCTAGATTCTCTGCCATTTTAAATTTTCAATCCCATAGCTTTCATTAGATCATCTCCCAAATTTGTGAAATTTGATCAGTGGGTTTACCAAATTATTTGCTTGTAGCACATTATCATATTTGATCAAACACACGGGTGAATCGGCATCTTTGCAAGGCTTTTATGTAAAGACATGAAATTAGCTTGAAACTTGATTGAAACTTTCTCACAGCCCCACTATTAATCACCTTCAGTCCAATCCCTACAGAGGTCTTTTTTTTTTTTTTTACCCAGTTTGCAAGCAAAACCTTAAAGTTGCAGGTGAATTCTTGAATTTCTGCACAAAAGAAAGAAATATTTTGAAATATCTCTCTACACAAACCTGTGGCACATGTTGTACTAGGGCTGCACGAAGAATTTTCACTGATCACGATTTCCACTTCTATTGATTTATTAATTGTATGTGATATTTGCCCGATGGTTATTTGTCCTGGAAACGTTTCAATTTAATTTCCTTTAATTTAATTCAAGCCTCCACAAGCTTTTGTGTGTGCGGTTGTCAGATGTCAAGAGTTTAAATCCCCCAATCAGAGCTTTTTTTTTTTTTTTTCTCTTAAATCAATACGATTTCTGCCGAGTGGTTCACTTAATCTTCCTATTCTGGCAAACATGAGTACGCGCGCTCTCTCTTACACCACAGAAAAAGCACTGATGAGCTGAAAACGCTAGAGTTCGGGGTTTGGCTATCTATTGAGATATTCTGCACAAATTAAAGTGTAATTCTTTCACACAGTTGTTTGTGATTAAATAATGCAAGTTGACATGCTCTTGATTCATGCTGATATAAAGGTTCAATAATTTGATCAAAAAAAGGTTTAAAAAAATTACAGTGTAAATAATTGTGAATATATTCTTGCACAAAATAACAGTACTTAACAGTCCAACCGTTGTCGTGCAGCCCTATGTCATACATGTATGCAAAGTATTTGCACATCTTTGCCATAGTGCATTAGAAATCTGGTTACTGTGTCTTCCTATATTTGCTCAGCCTTAAACCGCTTTTCCTAACTGTACCGCTAGGGGTGCTGTGACCAAATAAATCCACTCAGCCTTACAATGTGCGAGCACAAGTAGGCTTAAAACATTACTGAATAATTGTAGAAATAAATCATTAATGAGGGAAGTCCCCGTACGCCAACCATCAGCTGTTCTTTAACTATCAGCAGGGAGTTTCTGGGCGTCTCTCTTGGCAGAGGTTAGCCACATTAAGGCAGATTTATTCGTTGCTCTTTTCTGCCGCTTTTAGCATGCGCTCTGCAGTGGGATTGATTAAATGTGTCGGACTGGTGCTGTTGAAGACGGTCAGGAGTGGCTGGTCATCTCGGGCGCATGTGAAGGGATGGCGTTTGTTAGAGCAGGAGACTCGAAGGCTCATAATTCATTGCGGTCGTTCAGCCAAAATTGCAAGAGAAGGTTTGGCCTCTTAAAGAGCCTCTTCATTGCTGCTTAATGAACATTCTGCTATTGGACTTTGCAGACCGGAAGGTCTTTGTTGTTTCACGATAGCACGATCTTTATCAGTTATCAGCTGTAATGGGCTGTTTTGCTTCACTGGAGCTAGAATTAGTGACAAAGACTTGATCGTGCCCCACTGATTCCCAAGGGCAGCCGCTGTTCTCCTGAATGACACGGCAGCTCTGTTAACAAAACCTAGTGAAGATGCCTTGCTGTCTGCTCCCTACATAGACGGCTACATTTAAGGCAGTATCCGAAAATAGGAGTAACCAATTTAAAATAGTGTAGGACACACATTCTTGTATGAAGCACATGAGAGAATGAACTCAGTTGACTCCAGCAGAGTTTGATGTTGCTGAGCTAATGACATGAAACATAGAAAGTTTTATGTTCTTAATCTTTTGTAATCTACATTTTCCATCTTTAAATAAGCTTGTTAGGTGACAATGTTATGGCCTACCTTCTGGACTAGACATAACATTGAGAATATACTACTTTTCAAAAGTTTTTGGTCAGTAAGATTTATTATTATTTTTTTTAATAAGGGCACATTAAATTCATGAAGTGTGACCGTAAAGATTTTGACATAGTTTGACAAAAACAAAAACATACAGCATTTCAAATAAATACTGTTCTTTTTAACTAAAAAAAAAATAATATTAGGCATTACTGCTGTTTTTAACATTGATAATAATCAGAAATCAAATCAGCATGAAATCAAAGAAATATTATGTAATTATTTCTTTAAAAATAAAGTTTTAATATTTTTATTTATTATTTTTGTCTCTAAGTTAACAGAGCTTTTATTTTTTGATGGGTTGCCATGAATTCCTTTAAACTTCTGTGTGTATGATTGTGTATGATATGATGCTAGTTTTACTTGCATTAAATGGCAAATATGATTCTATATTATTTAAGTGTAATTTGATTTAAGTGTCATAAGTAAATCATATGGCCCTAAATAAGTTACATTTCAAAATATGTTTAATAGAAAATTTATTTATAATTGTAAAAATAATTCTCAGTACTTTTTTATTGTATTTTTAATCAAAAAGATTCAGCCTTCATGAGCATAAAAAAAAAATCTTACTGACTCCAAACTTTTGAACAAAAGTGTATATTGGATTAAAATAGTTTTGTTGGAGAAGGTCACAAAGTTTAGAGAAAATGTGCAAGTGCTTGTAAATTGATTAGACGTCCAATCATAATGAAGAACTGATTTCTTTTTAAATTGGCGTTTCTTCCTTCGCAGAATTGGTAATAACTGTTGACATGTAATTGTTGCGTTCATGCCACCAGTGGGATTTCTCAGCACACCTCATCTTATTGGGCAGACATGGGCCCTGTACTTTGTGTTTCTCTGTAGACACGTGGAATCAACAAGAAATGAAAGGGGGAAATCAGACCTTGTGTTCAGCCTCTCTAAAATATGGCAATCTAGTTACGTTAATATTGTCATAAAAGCCGGCCTCGACGAACACAACCCCTCTTGAGGATTTCTTTTTGAATCCATCCATTTCTGAGTGATTTTAAGCATTACACTTCGTATTACCATCTGCCGTGATTTTAACCATGTGTGTGACTTGCAGCTACTCTGGCCAATTGAAAGGCAGGAAAGTGCACATGGTGCCTGAAAATGAGTTCCACCATAAGGAGCAGCCAGTGCGCAGCGCCACGCCTGGCACTCTGCAGAACGGACCTGGCAACGCGGGCAAGCCTGCCACCACTGCCGCTGCCAGCGCTGGCAAAGCCGAGGAGGGTGCCGTCGAGGACTCAGGTGACTTTATTTGAATAATTTTCCTATTTTTTGTCTGTGAAGCTTCAGGAATTGATTTGGTAGCATCTGGACTTGTTTGTCCATTTATTGAGAACGTCTTGACACTCATTTAAAATGAAACACGTCGCCATGGCGTACAATGCTCGCTGTGGGAATTGCCACCCTGAGGGAGTTAATTGCAATTACTGTGTGAATTGGGGTAAAACTGCAGCGGATATTAGAACAGAAATGCCTCACGCAGACCCATTAACACAAAAACAAGTACACCAGCAGGACTGATCACAACAGAAGCGCGGGTCATATGACTCCAGGCTCTTCAGGATGGATTCGGTTCATCACACGGCTCTAGCAGCTACAATCAGACCTTCATTTATCTTGTGGGATTGCTCTAAAACTCGTGTTCATTTTGAATCTACTGATTTTCATTACTTGATCGCATCATGAGTATCACTGAGGTGTCACAAATAAAACAGGAGCTCAGAGGTGAGTGTCATCGTGACCAAGCATGTGCGTGCCGAACTTGGAGATTAAGTTGTTTTGAAGAACAGGTTAAAGTTGGTTTTGGAAAAAATTAAGAAATCCCACTACCGCTCAGAATTTTGCGATTGGTAGTATACTGAAATGGTTTTGAAGGAAGTCTCTAATGCTTAACAAGACTGCATGTATTTGATCAAAAAATAGTCAAAGGAGTTATTTTGTTAGATAATTGTTTATTGTGTGAATCTATGTTAAAATGTAATTGATTGCTGTGATCAAAGCTGAATTTTCAGCATCATTACTCCAGTTTTCATTGTCACATGATCCTTCAGAAATCATTCTAATATGCTGCTCAAAGAAACATTGATTATTACCAGTGTTGAGAACCATTGTGCTGGTGCTACAGAATGCATGTTATTTTTTATTTAGTACTATCCTGAATAAGATATTTCACGTAAAAGATTTTTACATATACTCCACAGGAGAAAATACTAGTTGAATTTACAAAATTACCCCATTCCAAAGTTTACATACACTTGACTGTGATTTTGATATCTATCTTTTCACACTGAGGACAACTGAGGGACTCGTATGCGACTATTAAAGAAGGTTCAGACACTCACTGATTCTCCAGAAGGGAAAACAGTGCATTGGGGTGAAACTTGAATTGGAATTGAATTTGGAGATCAGAGTAAATTTAGTTTATTTTGTCTTTTGGGAAACATGTAAGTATCTTCTGTAGCTTCTAAAGGGCAGTACTATATAAAAAAAAATGAATAAATAAGAAAAATGTACACACCTTTGTTCTGTTCAAAAGTTTTTACCCCCGGCTCTTAATGCATTGTTTTTCCTTCTGGAGCATCAGTGAGTGTTTAAACCTTCTGTAATAGTTGCATATGAGTCTCTCAGTTGTCCTCAGTGTGAAAAGATGGATCTCAAAATCATACAGTCACTGTTGGAAAGAGTTCAAATACACAAAAATGCTGGAAAAAAAAAAAAAAAAAAAAGAATTTGTGGTACCTGAATAGAGGTCAACTGATATTGGATTTTACCAATACCGATAACAAGGTTGGACCACACTGGCCGATACCGATTAATCGGCTGATAGTTTTTAATATGACTGAATGGAAAATAAATAGTGCTCTACTATTCTACTATTAAAAAAAAAAAAAAAGTAGCCTACTGAACCATACTTTGTAAATGAATAAAAATACAGTCATTACAGTTAGTTCATTGTTCATTAATGTTAACAAAAGCAACTAATCAGTAAATGCTGAAATTAACACACTCTCACAAGGAACAATACTTCTATTCTACAGCTTTTATCAATCTTAATGTTATAAATGGACTCATATTGTAAAGTGTTATCGATACATCAACAATCAAGCTAAAGATGGCCATCTTTAAATATCTACACAAAGGCCACAGTATTAAAATCGCATACATATGGATATTGTGTACTTTCACAATTTAACTGCTTCTATTCTAGAACATTTGTGGTTATCTAATCAAAATATAAAAATATGTTAGTCACACAACCGGCAAAAGTGCAGTGCTGCGTCTGGAAGGACTCGCAGCTATCCGGCATCACACACACTGGACACGTTCAATTCAAGCGGCGGTCTACAAGACTTTATTTGATCACCAAACGGGCAAAAGTATACTGCTGTCCTTTCTCCACTAATGCAGCATCTGGTCAACAAATTCATTGCTTAGTAATGACATGAAAACATGCACTACAGTATACTGTACACACCGTTTCGTTGTCAATGTTTTAAATCCTCTTTTGAACTGTCCCGCTCTGTACAGCGTTACGTGTCTAAACAAACGGCACGTGCTGTCAGTGATTTCTGTCACTAGAGGCCGCTCTCGTGCTGTATAACAAAGACTGTAGGAACTTGGCTGTATAATGACGACCCTTTCAGCCGCTCCAGCAGCGGACCCAACCACGATAACCGATAGTTCCGCCAATCAATTATCGGTGCCGATTAATTGGCAAAACCGATACATCTGCCTGTAAACCTGAAGGATTTTTTACACAGCTGTGGATCATTAAGGTAACAACACAGTATTAAGAATTAAATGTATGTAAACTTTTGAACAGGGTCATTTTTATAAATTGAACTATTATTTTCTCTTGTGGACTAGATGTAAACGTCTTTTATGTGAATTATATTCAGGACAGTACTAAATGGAAATATCATGCATTTTGTATGGTCCCTCTTATTTTGGTAAAATTTCAGATTCTGCAAGGTGTATGTAAACTCTTGACTTGAACTGTATATAGAAATCTCATAACCTTAAAAAATGTCTTTACTGACACTTTTGACTAGTAAACAGAAAAAAAAAAGCATACAGACTCAAAACGTCTGAATGGTAGTGCATATCCACTTTTAGAAAAGGCCTGAGTTAAGTCACGCCTGGATTTCCTGGAAGCAGCGTGACAACCTTTTAGAAGACAATTTTGGGAAACCACTGTGTTTGGCACTCAAACGAAATCCACTAAAAACCACATGCGGCTCAATACCCAAGTAACAGCACCTCTGTTGTGAGACATGGTGTTGCTCAGAGTTTTTGTTGCATTTCGGCAGGTATAAGTAGCCTTGACTGCAGCACAGTACTGCGGAGAGGTGAAATCCCCCATCATCAGGTCAAATCTGCCTCACGTTAGTAGCAGTGATATTTATTTCTCTGAGCATAATTTTCATAAAAAGGGCACTAAGCACTAACAAAGTGCTATTTAAAAATCTAAAAATCCTGTCTTTTGGAGTCAAGTCATTAGCAGGTGAATGAGCAAATATTTTAGCATGACACTTTGGATGCACTTTTTTGTAAAATGACCGTTGTGGCACCTCTTTTTTTTTTTTTTTTTTTTTTTTTTTTTTTTTTTTAACCCTCCCCCTTGAATCTCAAAGGACATTTTCGGGAGTGTTTAAATAATTTACTTTCTGTGAAGCACAATCTGTGTTTCATTCACTTTTAATGAGCTTTCAATGGCACATGAAGGATGCTTGCAATTTCCCAGCATGCTTAATAGCTGTATATATTTAAATCAAGAGCATATGCCATAACTCCTTCACTATGTCACCAAACGGAGGAGCTTTGGCATTATTCCACTTCATCAGGAAGTGCTGTCACGCCATAGTTTGTCTCATTTGGTAGGTATGGACAAAATAATGACGTCCATGTCGGCTTGGTCTGTTTGCAGATAAATCCAAGGACAAATCTCAGGCGGCTCAGAAAACTGCCAGCAAAAACAGCACCGCAGCCAATAAAGTGAGCAGCAGCAACGGAAGCAGCACGCCAAACAGGTACCGCACACAAGGCCCGACTCTCGGCGCGGCGCAGCGCAGGCTCAGGCTCGCCGAATGATGTACTGCTCTCATCTCTTATATAATGTCATTAAAAGTTGAAGCCCTGGGGTGAGAAAGTTTAGCAGGGGCTTATTATTTCAAACTACTCGCCAAATAAATCAATCCTTTATCAAAGTCTACCTTCCTTATGAACTGTGTAATCAAATTGAACAGTGTTCCAGGCAAGAATCCTCTTACAATTCTATTAAAGTGAGCAATTGCGGAGAGAAATGTCTTGAAAGGAACCATCTCTGAAAGGCATGGCTGTTACAACACACAATTGCACGATGGCCCATCAAATTGGCTGTGTAAAACATCATTTCGAAAGAAATACTTCAATGGGAGAGCGGCGAAGAAAGGTCCCCATTAATTTCCATTCAGGAATTGTGTGAATGGAATGAGATTGTAATGGATTTCTGAGTGTTTTAACGTGGTTTGGCGGGGTCAGGGAAAGTGGCATAGTCAGGAATATGTAATTCACCTGAGATGAGAGGACAGAGAGGTCACGATGTGCTCCGTTTTAATAATGAATGACACAGTCGAGAGAATTCAGCCCGTAGCTCAGGGGCTTTGAGAAAACAAAGAGCCTAATATCAGCGCTTTTTTGGTCCAAAAGATCATATTAGCTTTCAGAACTTTGGTTTACACTCTTTCCTTTTCACCTCATTTTTACATGGGAGCAGTAGACTAGTTTAATTTTGGCTAGGTATACTGGTTTGAGTGAGCTGTAGAGCACTGTAGGCTGCTTTAGAGTATCAAAATAATTTTCTTCTTTTCAACAAAGGATCACTGAAGGGAGGTGATTAATCGGAGGAAAATGATATTAGTTGACCTAAGGAGGTCAAATGAAACATTTCTTGAGCTCGCTCTTTTTAATTCTTTGTTATACTATCTGTAGATCTGAGTGTTTCTATGATCGAAAATCATATCTTACACCCCTAGTATAATCAATCTCACACACAAACGCGCTCAATGAAATTATTTCATGCTGTTAAGCGGCTCTTAAACATTTATTTATAGCATGTGCAACATATGTCGCACAGTACAGCCCTGTAACATATTGACTGTTTGTTGTTACTTACAAAGCTGCATGACCATATTTTAGATCCCTCAAAGAAGTCCACTTCCAGAACAATAATTTGCAGATAATGTACTCACCCCCTCGCATCCAAGATGTTCATGTCTGTCTTTCTTCAGTCGTAAAGAAATTGTTTTTTGAGGAAAACATTTCAGCATTTTTCTCCATATAATGGACTGATATGGTGCCCCGAGTTTGAACTTCCAAAATGCAATTTAAATGCGGTTTCAAACGATCCCAAATGCAGTTGTAAATGATCCCAGCCGATGAAGAAGGGTCTTATCTAGCTTGTGTTATTTTCATAAAAATAATACAGTTTAAATACTTTTTAATCTCAAACGCTCATCTTGTTGTGCTCTGCCTTAACTGTGTATTCTGGTTCAAAACAGTTAGGGTATGTCGAAAAACATCGTATTTTCTGTCTTTGCAAAGTGAACATGCAAAGATGATCAAACACCCTTAACAAGAAAGGTAAAACAGCGATACAGGATGATTTTGAAGTTGAGGGAGAACATGAGATGCGAGTTTTTCAACATACCCTAACTGACATGAACCAGAATAAAAACAGTCCAGGCAGGGTAAGACAAGACGAGCGTTTGGCATTTGGCAAAAGTATATAAATTGTGTTATTTTTATGAAAATAAAAGATTGTTTTGCTGGGTAAGACCCTTCTTTCTCAGTTGGGATCATTTACAGCCACATTTGGGATTTGAAGCCGCAATTAAACTGCATTTTGAAAGTTCCAACTCGGCACCAATATCAGTCCATTATATGGGGAAAAAAAAAGCTGAAATGTTTTCCTCAAAAAACATAACATAAAATATACGACTGAAGAAAGAAAGACACAAACATCTTAGATGACAAGGGGGTAAGTACATTATCTGTAAATTATTGTTCTAGAAGTGGACTTCTCCTTTAATACAACCCCATAACTAAACTTAACTATTAATAAGCAGCAAATTTGAGGCAAAAGTCATAGATACTAGTTAGCTGATAGTAAGAATTGGTCCTTGTGACAATTTTTTTTTTTTAAATCAAACTTATCATATTGTGCTTTTAATGCTTTTAAGACTGAGGTGCAACAGATTTATTTTCTGTTCTAAAGCTACTAGCTTTTCACTCCATTAATTTTACATTAAGGAGAGAGCTGTGTTAGATAAACTCTTATCTAAAGAATGCTTCAACTTCAAGTGTTTGTTCCTTTCAAAAAAAAGTCAGGGGAGACCAATATGTACTATTCATTAGGTTTTACAAGATCGTAAGTGGTGTTATGTTACATATCAGTAGTGTCAATGCAGAACACCTCCAACTTAAAGTTATATTTCTGAACGAAGGCCGTATGTTTAGTTTACTTTGTAATGGTTTCAAAGCCAAAAATCATATTAAAAAATAATAAAGATTCAGCAGACTTCAGTAGATCCCTCATCTCTCCACAGCACTAAAGGGAGCAAAGAGAAGGAAGATAAAGAGAAGACCGCAAAGGAGAAAAAGGAGAAGAAAGAAAAGAACCCAGGAAGCACTCCAGAGGCCAAGGCAGGAGGGAAGGACAAACAGAAGGAGGAAAGATCCAAGGAGGAGAAGCCCACTGACACTAAGGAGAAGACGCCCAAGGCCGAAAAGGACAAGAGGAAGGATGACAAGAAGGAAGAGAAGAGCAAGAACGATGGGAAATCCGCCGAAAAAGAGTGGTCCAAGGAACGCGAGGTGTCCAACGACAGCAAGACGAAGGAAGGCAGCAAGGTGGAGAAGAACACTGGGGCCGGAAGCCTGAAGTCCCTCGTGCCCAGATCCGAAGGAGTCGAGTCTGAACGGGGTAAGACGGCCCTGGTGCTGTTCGCTTTGAAAAAATTCTGTCATATGCTCACCGAATGTCTCTTCATATCATTCAAAGCGCAATATCAAAAGTATTTCTTGAACCTAAACCTCGTATTTCTTCTCTCAGCAGAGCAAAAAAGACGAAAGCTTGACACACACTCGTCACCATCGCACTCCTCTGCAGTTAAGGTTAGTATGGCCTGAGGAGAGCTGTGCACTTCTTTCCTCTTGTCCCTACCTGTCGGAGATCACGTGTTTTCCAAACCTTCCTCGTCCCTCGGCGTCACCCATTGGAGTTTGAGAGAAGGCCTCTGGAGCCCAGCCGTTGTAGGAGAGCAGTGGGGGGAATTTTGCATCTCATGGACTATTTTTTTGGAGAAATATTTTTCAATAGATGTCAGTTTTTTTTTTTTAAGATAAATTTCCAAGGACTTGCCAAAATCTTAAATTATAGCACACGCTTCGTTTTTGCTCACTTTTACATGCTAAGAAAATCTACCCAAGTGCCTCACAAGTTTGTTCCTTTTCGTATGCGGTACTTTTTGTAAGATTGTAAATATAAATATTTATTTTTGTAAATTGCTCTCCCCTTTTTGAAGTTTTTTTTGAATCATAGCATATTACTTGCTGAGAAAGCGAAAAGTAAGAGAAATAAGTAAGAATCAGTCTTTTTGTTTTTTTAAACTAAACGTCGAGACAAGAGAATGTTTCTGCTGGAAGAAATCACGATCAAGTCAGATCTCCTTCGTGTCTGCGTCTCCTGGAGGAGCTGGAATGTTTTCCTCGTTTTGCTGCGTCACCGATCTGGGATCCCTGACAAGAATATGCTGCTCTTCACCACCACTGCTTGCTTTTTTTGTCCACCTTGATTTTTTTCCCACACCCGGTTCGTGCCGTGGAAGGGTTTTCGACGAGAGTTTCCCAGACGTCCGTGCAACCAGCAGACGGCTCTTTCGGCATCCAGAGAGCGACTACTTCACCAGCAACTACTGCATAAAGAGAAAGGCAACCAGGAAAAAAAGTGTGGGCACGGCCTTCCCAGAGGGATGTCTCAGTCCGTGACCAGGAATCTTGTTGCAATTGTCTATGAGCGAGACCTCATGCCAAAGTGTACATGACCTCCTTCTATTCCCTTCATTTATGAATCCTAGCTGAGTTTAGCTTGTTTTATCATCTTCATGAACTCCCACAGTTAATTTACAGAATGTATGCTCTATTTTAGACCAAAGATACGAGTTAAGACGTTTACCTGTGATGCTCAGTGCAGTGACGTTCTCCAAGCACATGTAGGATGAGATAGTCCAGTGCAGACTAACGTTAGGCTCCGATAGTCCAGTCTCTTCATCTCTAACCATGTGAAAGTTCTAGTCTTTGAAGGTCTTTATGGGGATGTGTTGATTGACGGCCAGCCTCCCCCACCCTTTCTCCTGCTGTGTGCCATCCTCTCCAGCTCATCTGTCATCTCCATTCATTCCTACAGGACAATCTCAACGACTTCAAGGACTCAGCCTCAAAGGTTTGGACCTTTTTTTTTTTTTTTTTTTTTTTTTTCTTATTTCTTAACTGTCATTGTCTCCAAACCTAGTGAACTGCCTACCCACACTATGCAAACGATCAATACAAATGCAAGCTATGACCTATTGGCCTCTAGGTCAGGAAGTACTGGTTTAAAACTTCCAAACAATGCCCAAAAATACCGTCCATGTAGGCAGTGTTTGTCCATAGTGGACCTGTAATGGCCAACAATGCAGTATAGTATAATGTATTACAATAATGTGTTTTTCACGCTCTTTAATGTGGCGTGACAGACCGCTGTATTCGCCTCAGTTTAAGCGGTATGTGAGTCAGTCATCTTTCCAATTGCAATGAGACATTCGTTTAATTAAATTAAGCAATATTGTTTTTTTCATTCCTTCCGATGTTCCTTCATGTTTATATTGTGCTACAAATAATGAATGGAAGACGTTAAATGTTATTTTCAATCATTTACTGTATTATGCTGTGAATAAAACAGCTTGTGAATAGTCACTTATATACAACAGAAAAGACAGCAGTGTAACTTATGTTAATGAGTTGGACTCCTCTTCGACCTTTAGAGCGTTTTGTTGTTTTTAATTAAATATGTAATGACAGATTGGAAACCACAGTCATTTTTGCAGAGTAGGTAGGGGAATTTTCACAAAGAAAATATAGTAGTATAATTTAATGAAATGAATGTCTCATTGTAATTGAAAAGACGATTGATTCACATGAATACAGCGATCTGTCACCCCACATTAAAGAGTGTGAAAAACACATTATTGCATTGCATTGTTTGTATTTCGCTATAAAACTGAAAGGTTTCGAATGCTGAGATTTTATTTTATAATAGAAGTATTATTGCTGTTTTTGGGTGGCAGGCACACTATAAACAGGTCTAATGAATGCATTCGAAGATGTGAAACCTTATTTCCAAGTATACTGTCCCTGCGAGTATAACACATGGTATGATTTTCTGCTAATAATCCAACATATATTTAAACAAATTCTGGTGGCCTGTCAACTTCTGGTGCTCCCAGTCTTAATAAACTCTAATTGC